>NC_073743.1:1191389-1476203 GCF_023634155.1 Falco peregrinus | reverse complement strand
TAAGCCTTGCATCCTAGGCAATCCCCGATTGGTGGTTAACTACCAGCAATTAACTGCAAGGTGTTACCTTTCCTTGGCGCCATCCGTCCCCCACTCCCCTGTGCTCTGTAAACACGTCTCATCATGTTAATCGTTGTCTAGACAAGCTCGAGCACCTTCCCCTCAGCTAACTGATTGCCACGCATGGTCCTAGTTTCCAGCCCGCTCCTGCAGACTATGGCAGGTGCAGGCAGTCCACACAGACACGGCTGAGTTGTAGGTTGTACTTAGAAAACACAGCTCTATTACATTGCTGCTACTTTTCTTTCTCACTTCAGGGGTTAGTATAGAGAAAGGAAGAATTTACTATAAAAATCTGGGTTTTTGAAAAGCAGGTCGTATGCTACAAAGCTGATTTAGTGCTGGTTTGCAGGTTTTAATGTGCTTCTCTGTCTGATCCTGCCTTGAAAGAGCTTTAGTGTTGTGTTCAGATTTGTGTATTATCTCAGATCCATCTTTGGCTTGTTTTTCAACACTGTTGATGGCTTGTTTTGTTTTGTTATTGCAAGGGGAAGGCTATAGTCTTTGGCTACAGGCCTTGGAGGGTGGGTTTTTTTTTTCTTTTCCCCTCTTTCCCTTTCATTTTGCACAGGACAGCAACTCCATGTTAGTTTTATAGAAGCTCAGGTCTGACTCGAACACCCAATATGGAAAAAAAAAAATAAAAATCGAAGTGATATGAGCCCAATCCATGTTTATTTCCTGCAAAAAGAGGTATATAGTCACAGCTCTTTAATTACACTGATGGTAACTTCAGCTCCTTTGACTATTTCTATCAGCCACGTATATCTCCCTTGAAATAGCACAGTAGCATGTAAATGAGCATTGTGCATAGGTATATCAGAGAGAGCATGCACGAGCGCAGAATATAGAATATGATATATTAAGTATGCACAAAAAATAAATATCAATATTATTAAGAATATTTTCTTTAAATGGCTACATGCTGTTATAGTTGAATTTAAACAAATAGAGTCCGAAATGGATTCACTAAATATTTATTAAGGTAGGAAAGCAAAAGCAGCGCTGGGCGGCCAGGGAGTCGCAGCTCCACCAAGGGCTCGCAAATTCAAGCAAGCTGAGCAGCTCCTTTTATCTTCCCCAAGGTCGCTTCTGACACCTTCAGTACGCCCCTCTGCTGCTTCTGTTATCGTGGCTTCTTGTCAGACAGGTCGTTCCCATGTTTGGTGCAGCAAGATAACATTGTGGACATGTCTCTTCTTGTTAAACAGGAAGTTCTTAAGACCACCACAATGGGTTCCTTCCTCTTGCTTACCTTGGTTGATCAGCAAATTACCCTTAGTTACTTATTACAATTCCCCCCTTCTTTTATTTCTAAGTGATTTGCTGATCAAACCTAGACAATACCTCACAAGCTGCATCTAATTCAGGATTTTTGTTCAGTATAATTTTCATTTTCAGTTCTGATTGCTTCATCACCATTAGTTGCACTTTTCATCGACCTAAGGTCCAATTGAAGGGTTGATGTTCATTTTCTAAAGTTGTGGTAATCAATACCATTAATAGGATAGTAGCTTTCATTTCCCCACTGTTCAGTACCTCTCTGCTTTCCTCGTCTACTGTTTTGCAGAGAGCAACGGGATATCAATATCTTCTCGGCAGCAGCAGGTAGTCTTCAGGGGAATTTTGCTGTTATCCTGTCAATAATTTCCAAGGTCTAAAGAGTTAGTTATCTCTCAAATATATTTCCACCTGTTTGGTTGTTGTGCCCGTTTCCAGGCGGATCTTATAGTACACTGTCCTAAAACTCTATACCAGTCTGTTTCATATACTTCCCAAAGTTCAGGTACTGACAGTTCCCATCCACAAAATAATTTACGAATTTCCACTTGATCCTCTGGTCCCCTGGTACGTATCGAATCATTGTGACATTTCATACAGTAAGGTTGTCTCTTAAATGAAACACAGGACCAATCCCTATCACAATTTAGACATCGGCAAACAACCTAACGTAAATGTCCGGAAGTAGGGTGTTTTAAGCAGGGTATTCCCCGGAGATCTCCTATTCTGGGTGATTCGGGTATCTCCGTCTCTGTGTTGTTTTGCGGTCAGCCAGCAATGGTGAGACAGATAGCGATGTCCCAATAACGTCCTTCACACCGCCCCGTGGCTCAACATTGCTGCTCCGTGGGTGGCATAGATAGAGATAGAGAAAAGATTCTGCCAACTATACAAACGAGGTTAACAATCTTTATCTAAGCATTAAACCCATTTACCATTATCAATAAACAATAACAGGCAATAACTAAAAATGACTAACAATAACTATAAATCCCTAACAAACGTTAGCTAACAATTCAAAACTCAAACATGTCATAAGCTAATTTCAAAACATTATCATAACAGGATTACATAACAAAACAAAATAAAACATTTCTTAGCATATATAAGGTTTGTTTGTGGGGGTTAAGAATCAAGAGCCAAGAGGTGGGCATTTAAAAGGGTAAATTTTCATGCCCCTTTAAGGTTAGGCTGCGCATGCGTTTTCATTGTGCAGTTTTGGTCAGGGCATTAGCCTGAATCTTGACCAGGAGGGTCACGGACCAATTTGTTTGTCTCGCCACAAACAATCCTTATCATTTTGGAAAAGATGGGAGCAGGAGACGACGCACTTTGTACGGTTTTGCTGTTCAGCCTTTGTCTCATCGTGACTACAGTAACCATCAGTATGTGCTTTTGTGAGTGTTTTTGGTCACGCCGGTACAGAAGAGTGCGATCTCTTCCTCGCAGTCCGCCCCGAGTAGTGGAACCCATGGGATACCAAAGCAGAGTGCGAGAGACTGTTATATAAACAAAAGAAACCTGTTGATCTCCAGCAAAGTTACCATGTGACTTGTCATTGGTTTCTGTTCATCTTTGTTACCTCGTGAAGAAAAATACCAAGGACCAGAGACAGACTATCGTGGAGGGAACAGATGGAGTTACCACCCCGACATTATTCAGGACTGTGCTGGACTCACGAGTGAAGAAGCCTGTTTTCCATGTTACATGAGACTTTTCTGGACTGTTATTCTGTTATTCAACTTCCAGTTCATGTTTGTTAATAAATTGTTATTTGTTGTTTACTGGTTGTCAAATGATTCATTGAATTTACTTTGCGTCCAACACACGGTTTTCAAAATAAATCAAAAGGGTTGGGTAATACTTATATTAATAACCTACAAAAACCAAAACCTAAAACAATACTTATACCTATACGTTTCACTTAGGTAATAATAAAAATCAATATTATTTAAATGAACTGTAAACACTATAGTTTCTTAACACATTCCCCCCCTTTTTTTTTTTTTCCATTTGTCACTATCATGGCTAGACTATAGGGATTTCTCATGTGCGGTCTTTCCAGATTTTTCCAACACATTCCGTGGGACTTTAAAATTGCGCATGTGCATGTTCAAAGGAATACACGGATCATTCGTGTGATAAAAGATGGCTGCTGAGTGTCCAGATGAAGTCCCAGACCCACTTCCCGAGCATACCACTCTGGTAAGTCTGTTAATAGTAACATTTATGGCACTATGGCCAAATGACAGGTCCTTGCTTTCAATGTATGATGTTTTCTCACCATCAGACCGCCACGTCACCTGCCAGGGAGGAAGGGTCTGGAGTGAACATTTCCCCCTCTGAACATCCCGTAAGGTGAGTGTTTTTTAAACGTCTAACCTGTATGGTTCATTATAAAGGGGAATCAAAAACCTTTTTTTTTGTTGTTGTTGTTTAGGCAGAGGGTGCGTTTTTCTACTGTCACACGTCAAGAACTTATGGCGGAGGTGGAAAAATATAAAAGACGTTACCACATCCTCGTCTATGCGTTCCTGGCAGTTGTTTTCTTTGCTATTCTATTTTTATTTTTACTCAGCCTACATTGCTATATGAATTGTTAATAGTCAATTGTTCCCAGATTCTTGTTTGCTATTAAATTGTTATTGTGTTAACTATAAAATCTGTATAGTCAACTTTACATTTCGGCGTACCACTCAAATTTGTTTAACGCCATCGGGTGAAACCATAGTAGCAAATTGCATGTTAGTTATAACGTGTTGAATTAATCTTATAAAACATGGAACAGCACATGGCAAAAACAATAAGGTGGCTAATCCACATAACAAATAAAATAGGATTCGTTTTACCCAGGAGCTCCCGAGAAGCCAGGAAAACAAGTCAATATTCCAGTCTTTCCAAGTTCGGATGGGAACATGGGCTAACTTCCCTATCTCTGATGTGATTTGTTTAACTACCTCACCATTGCCATCAATTTTCAAACAACAATTGGAAACATTTAATTTACCACAAACACCTCCTTCTTCGGCTAGCAGGTAATCGAGAGCCATCCTGTGTTGATAAATTGCATTTCACATTTGAGTTGCTTGGTCTGCCAGTAAGTCAAGAGCTTTAGCTGTTTGGTTAGTAATGATTTCCAAGACAGCCTGTAGCCGAATGATACGATTCAGATTGTAGATAGGTTCTTGAGCACCGCTAATGAGTTCATTGGGATTCCAAGTTGCAGGTCCATAATACTGTATAATACGTTGGGGTGTCCAATCATTTCCCCCAGGACTGGCTACTTCCCTTGTCATAGAAGTATCAATGGACGGTCAATGTCGATTTAGGTCATCATATACCTTAACTCCCAAATTGTTTTCCTTTTGGTCTGGTAATAAAAAAAAAAAAAGAAGGGGTGTATAAAGCCTACATAACATGTCCCACTCCAATTACTTGGTAATTTTCGATATGCATAATGACCACAAATCCAACAGTGACCTTTTAAAGCCCAAATTCCATTTGCAAATGGTCCTTTCCCTTTCTGTCTTAGGTTGGAATTACAAAGAGTCTCAAAATAGGTGGTGTTTTTCAAACCCAAAGGGTGTTTAATGTGACTGTTTGATTTTAGTGATTAGGGAAATTGCAATAACTTTTCCCTGGATTCGAACTGGGGCAGAGATAAAATGGTTTTATTGCTCTTTCTCGTCGACCGGGTGGGACTATTTCATAAAAGACTAAATTTTCCAATTTAACTTGGAATTCTGGGGGTCCGACTGTCACGTTATACCGAACTTCTATTGAATCTTCCCATCGACCTAAGGTTCAATTGAAGGGTTGATGTTCATTTTCTAAAATTGTGGTAATTAATATTATTATCAGGATAACAGCCTTCATTTCCCCACTGTTAGTACCTCTCTGCCTTTCCTCGTCTACTCTTTTGCAGAGAGCAACGGGATATCAATATCTTCTCGGCAGCAGCAGGTCGTCTTCAGGGGAATTTTGCTGTTATCCTGTCAATAATTTCAAGGTTTAAAGATTTAGTTATCTCTCAAATATATTTCCACCTGTTTGGTTGTTGTGCCCATTTCCAGGGGAATTTTATAGTACACTGTCCTAAAACTCTATACCAGTCTGTTTCATATACTTCCCAAAGTTCAGGTACTGACAGTTCCCATCCACAAAATAATTTACAAATTTCTGCTTGAGCCCGTTGTTCCCTGGTAGGTGTCAGATTATTGTGACATTTCATACAATAAGGTTGTCTCTTAATTGAAACACAAGACCACTTTTTATCACAATTTAAACATTGGCAAACAACCCAGCATAAGTGTCCGGCAGTAGGGTGTTTTAAATAGGGTATTCCACAGATGTCTCCTATACCGGGTGATTAGGGTATATCTGTCTCTGTCTCACAGCAAAAGGGAAAAATCTGAGGAGTTCCTGTCAGTTTGTATAATCCAGCTCCCCCCCATTTGGTCAGGTATTTGTTCTTCACTCCAGGGTGCAAAATATACCTTTCGTAGGGTAATTCCAGGTGGTATTTGGAACCATTGATATAAACTATTTCTTACTTCCCTTCTGGAGTGGTTCATTTACCGGCCTCGTTTTTCCTTATCTTCATTCGGAGGTCCCCTGGTTCCGACGTCACAGTCCACGTCTCTGGGAAGATAGGTCCCTTAATTCTGCTGGCGTGAGTCCATCCTATTTCCGCTGTCCGTACAGCTGTATCTGTGGTAAGTAAAACAACAAAGGGTCCTTCCCAACGGGGTGTTAGGGAGGTTTCTTTCCAGGTTTTGATTAATACCTGGTCTCCAGGCTGAATTTGGTATATGGAAATGTCCAAGGGAGGTCTTTGTACTACCAAACCCTTCTTTCTTAATTCCTGTCTCCTTTTTGTAAGTTCCAAAATATATTCTGTTAAAATTTTATCCTCGACCTTCGGGTGCTCCAAAGTCATAAGGCATCCCATACAACATTTCAAAGGGGGATATACCAGTATCTGTCCTAGGTTGAGTCCTAATGTAGAGCAAGGCCAGCGGTAGACATTTCACCCAGTTCATTTTTGTTTCCACCATAAGTTTGGTTAGGTGTTTCTTTATTTCCCCATTCATTCTTTCTACTTTCCCGGAACTTTGTGGGTGCCAGGGAGTATGGTATTCCCATTTTGTACCGAGCAATTCAGTTGTCTCTTTAATTATTTTGAATGTAAAATGTGGGCCTCAGTCCGAATCAATTACCGTAATATTTCCATACCTCGGAATGATTTCTTCTAAGAGAATTTTAATAACTGTCTTTGCAGTAGCCCTTACCACTGGAAAGGCTTCTACAAAGTGCGTGAGGTGATCAACCAAGACTAATAAATACTGATATCTCCCCACCTTTGGCAATTCAGTAAAATCCACTTGTATTTTCTCGAAGGGTCTTTTAGCCAATTCACGACCCCCTTGAACATTTTCCCTAAGTTGTCGTTTATTCACTTTGTGACAGGTTAAACATCCCTCTAAAATCCTTTTAGCTAGACCGTATATTCCGACACAGGCATAATTTGTTTCAAACTGATCCACTAAAGCCTGAGTTCCCCAATGGGTTTTGTGATGTAATTTATTTAGTATTCCCCTAGCTAGTCCCTTTGGAAGAATTTCCCTGCCGTCTGGTAACATCCATTTATCACCACCTCTTTTCGCTCCAATTTGTTTCAGTTTATCTAATTCTTGGAGAGTGAAAGCCTTATCTAATCTTATCCTTTCAGGTTCCTCTCTCAAGGTCTGAACCGTTAATAATGCAGCCCGTTTTGCCTCTGCGTCAGCTAGATTGTTTCCTCTTACAGTATGGGTTAGTCCCTTCTGATGTCCTTTTACATGGACTATGGCTATCTTTAGTGGACCTCTTAATGCCTTTAAAACCTCCAGGATTAGTTTTTCATGGACTAATCCTTTCCCCTGGGTGTTAATTAAGCCTCTCTCTTCCCAAATTTTTCCAAAAGTATGTGACTGTTTGATTTTACTCCATTAATCCAAAGATTACATTTCCATGCCCCTATTTGACTGATATAGATGCATTTAATGGTGACTGTTTGGCCAACTATACCACTTATGGCACAAGTTACAAAATTAGCTTCCCCCAATTTCACGATCCCTGTGAGATTGGTTCTAGACCAAAAGCTATCAAATTGGTTTTTATGCCCAGTTTCATTGACCCGTGCCCACCTTGATTGTCAAGGGATGAGATTTTCGTCATTGGTGTTATAATACAAACACCATAACATGTCCCCTTTGACAGAATAGGAGGAGGAACGATCATAAGTTGAACAATTAATGGGTCGACACCCAGGGATGATACAGTGATCCCCATATTTAAATGTCCAATTGCATATACTGTGACCCACAAAAGCTCTATTGCTATCATTACGATTAAGACAATACTCTCCTTTTCCCAGAAACTGGATTTTCCATGGTTCCATTTCTTCATTCCAATATAGCGAATTATTGCTGTGGATAACTGGCTAGCTGAAAAGGGTCACATAGACATAGTCCAGCTGGCTGGACAAAAATGCACATCGCTCTCAGCTTATCTGAAGTAAAGCAAAATACACTGTCTTTGGCTGTCCTTGTTACTAATAACAGGAAGATCGCGGTGGGAAAAGAATGTTGCAGGTGGGAACAGAAAACTACAGAAGAGAAACTAGGGGCGGGCTTGGTATTTAGGCAACTAACCAATAATGAGCTTAACTTTTGTAATATGTATGAGCTAATTATAACAAGGCATAAAAGATGACTGTAAGAGACAATAAACGAAGTCTGCTGATCACTCATATTGAGTGACTGTGTCTTCCCTCCGTCGTGACATATTGCCAATCGTGTATCACTTAGATCACTTACAAGCCATCTTGGGAATATCGGTTTTGACATCCATGGCCAGTCCCTGAATCCTAAAGGACTCCCAAATACCCAACAGTTTGTCAAATTAAAAGCATTGGCCACTTGTTCGCCTAACGTTATAAATCCATTTTGCCACCTCTGTTTGAGGAGGGGGGTACAGGAGTTTCCTTTAGTATTAAGGGCGGCGATAACGGTCAACCAAAACACTGTCTGCGATAGTATGTCACACATCCTATAAATATTAGCAAAGCAATCACCACAAAAATTAATTAAGCCTCTCTCTTCCCAAATTTTTCCAAAAGTATGTACCACCCCAAAGGCATACTTTGAATCTGTATAAATAGTTCCAATTTTATTTTTTTAAGAGTTTTAATGCTCTCAACATAGCATATAACTCACACACTTGTGCGGACCAAGCTTTACTTAATGGTCCTGATTCTTTTATCTTAAAAGTATACCCATCCACAATAGCATATCCTGATTTTCGTTGTCCTTCAACCACTCGTGAGGAGCCGTCCACAAAGAATTTTTCTCCTTTGTCTAATTCATCTTCTTCTAAGTCCTCCCTTATTTTAGTCTGCAAATTTATTAGTTGGAGGCACTCATGTGTCAAATCTTCTTTAGGTTCTCCGTATAAAAATTGGGCAGGATTCTGAATAGAAGTGGTTTCCATTTCTAGCCTAGGGGAGTTAATTAAAATTCCCTCATATTTTAGTAATCGACTGTCTGTAAGCCACTTATCAGCCCGTTGTTGTAATACTCCTCGAATGTTATGGGGGGTGTATACTTTTAGTTCACCTCCCAGGGTGACTTTTCCCACTTCTTCTACCATTAATGGAGTGGCCACTATTGCTTGCAAGCAGGTGGGCCACCTGCGGCTTACAGGATCCAGTATTTTAGAATAATATCCTACAGGCTTTCTCTGTCCTGCCCATCCTTGGGTCAGAACCCCATAAGCTGTCCCGTTATCCACATTGATAAAAAGTTGAAAGGGTTTACGGATATCGGGTAAACTGAGTACGGGTGCTTCTACCAGATCTCTTTTTATATTTTCCCAACAATTCTCATCTTCAAGGGATCTTTTTACCAACCCGTCTTTAGTTAATTTTGCGTACAAGAATTTTACTTTACTGCTGTGATTTTCTATCCACTGTCGACAATACCCTAATAATCCCAATAACTGTATTATCTGTCTTTTATTAGTGGGCGCTGTTAGAGACAAAATTCCTTTTACTCTTTCGGGATCTAATTTCTTGTGTCCCTTTGTGAGCCAATGTCCCAAATATTTTACCTCTTCCTCAGTAAACTGTAATTTGGATTTAGAAACCTTTAATCCCTTGAGGCCTAAAAAGTTCAATAATTTAATAGTCTTTTCTTGAGTTTTTCCAGCGATCAATAAATCATCCACGTATTGTATTAGAATTAGTCCCTGACTTAATTCTTAAGATTCCAGTAACTGTTCCAGTGCAGGAGCGGGCTGGAAACTAGGACCATGCATGGCAATCAGTTAGCTGAGGGGAATGTGCTCGAGCTTGTCTAGACAACGATTAACATGATGAGACGTGTTTACAGAGCACAGGGGAGTGGGAGACGGATGGCGCCAAGGAAAGGTAACACCTTGCGGTTAATTGCTGGTAGTTAACCACCAATCGGGGATTGCCTAGGATGCAAGGCTTAGCTTCAAGGACCAATCTGTTTCAAACGCGCAGCTTCTGAAAGTGTATAAAACCTCGTGCTTCTGTACAATAAATTGACATTTGCTTGCAACAAGCTGCGTCCCGTCTCTTCATTCGCCGCAAATTGGTGACCCCGACGTGATCCGTTTAAGGATCTAACGTGAAGGGCTCTCGAATGGCCTATCTGAGCGACATGCAGCGAATCCCACAGAACTCTGAATGATCTGCTGAAAGGAAGCAGGAGCCGGCCTGAAATCCCCCCGGAGTTGAGAGGTGAGCTGTGGGAAATCTGTAACGGGGAATCAGGCTTCGTCCCCAGAAAGAGACGTATATGGACTCATGAAGGGTCTTCTAGTCAGATCAGGGAGTCCGTGCCTCAGTCTCCTCAAATGGTGACCCCTATGGTGGTGTTCCGAAGCCTTGGAAGAATAAGGACGGAACTGGTCGATAAAAAAGACAGCTCGTGGAAGAGGGCTGCGTTCCGGAGGAGACGGCTTGGCTGAACGATCGTCTTGCTGTCTGGACCAGGCGGACAACCTAAACCCCGAGGATAACACCTGTATTCATCGAGACAGGTGAGCAGCCAAGAAACCTTAGAGACTTTGAAAGAATGAAAGTGTGTACAGACAGCAGCCAATTGTATGATGCTGCCGCGGAGGGGAACTCCGTGTCGGGAATGCATTTAGCACCTTGGTGGCAAATTCTGACTACTCTTCACCAAGTGTGGACTAATTCTGCTAACGGTGCTAAACCAGAGGAAGCTGTAAATTCCACCGACAGCGCGACTCTTCTCAAGACACCGTCAGTGATGGCGATTCTGTCCACACCTCCTCTGCCCCCAAAGCTTCTGTCACTGACTGCAGCGACCCTCACAACACAGGACCAAGCACGGGAACAGGACAACTCGGACAATGATTTTATTGACACTGATAAACCTTTTGATCCAGGTCCTATAGATCTAGAAAAGGAGCTAGACCTTTCCCCCACCCCCTTGTCTCTCCTGATGCATTGATTGTATTTTTTGGGAGGGTGAAAGGAAATCTGAGGGATTGGTGACAGGAATGCAAGTGGGAAACACTTCAGTGATGGGGTTTGGGAGTCGCTATGGCATGTTCAGTATTTTGTCAGACAAATCAACCTGCAGAGTGGCAGCCTGTGCAATACGAGGCTGTTACAGAGTTAAGCAAAGCAGTGCGGGAAGGGAGGATTCATAATCCATTTGCTATGTCCCTTCTTGAAGTGATGGCAGAGCCTTATACACTCACACTGCAGGATTGGAAGTTATTGCTTTGTATGGTACTAACTGATACAGTATATGATGTGGTTATCTGATTTTTGTGAGCTATGTGTAGTGGCCTTGATTGAAAACCTTAATCGGGGAATTGCTGTTAACTATGAGCAGTTGGCTGGAGCAATTAACTGTGCCGATTCTGTGACTCGGGCAAGGTATCCCACGGACAACTATTTGCAAATGAAGGAGATGGCTGTTTAGGCAGTCAGGATGCGGGAGTCTCGCCACGGTCTTGCAGGGTCCTAGAGAGTCACTAACTTTAATACTAACTTGATTGATTGGCTTCAGAATATTTTGCAACAAGTCGAACATCAGGAAGCTCAAGGGTTGCTTTTAAAACAACTAGCTGTGATAATGCCAATGAAAATTGTAAATGGGCAACTTTCACAATCGCAACCCCAACATGTGTCAAATGATTGTAACGCAGAACTCACAGCAGACTGTAATTCTCAGGCTGAGTTCTGGAATGCAGCATAACACATTTTTCCTTCTCTAATCTCTTCTGTAAGAATAGTACACGCTCTTAACTTGCTTAGTAAATTAGGCTGCTAGCTTGCTAAACAAAGTAATACTACAAATACTGTTCTTTTTTTTCTGGCTTATTAACAGATGTTGATTCTGTCCATCATATGTTGCTACAGAACCGAGTTGCTATTGATTTTTATTATTAGCACAGGGACACAAGTGTGAAGACTTTGATAGGATGTGTTACGTGAATCTGAGTGACCACTGTGAATTAATTTACAAAAGTATATAAAACTCAAAAGCCTTAAAACAAAGATCTGCAACAGAGCCAGGGGCGGGATGCCTTTGGTCTCTTCTCACGGCTGGGAAACTTTGGGCCATGACTCAAAAGTATTACAGGATTTATTATAACTATCTTTAACCACCTTATTGATGTTTGCCTTATGTCTCCCATGCCTTTTTTTTCCTGTATTCAGTGTTTAGTTGATTGTAAAATAAAGCAGGTCATGGTCACCCAGCTACACACCCCCTTTGCCTTGTCGCAATTAACAAGCAAAAAAGGGGAGGATAGAGAATGTCTGAAGAGAGATACAGGAGAGGAAGCTGGAGAATTATTTGACCTAACAAGAGATGAGAGAACAGCTAGGTGTTGTGAAGGAGACTAGGAAAGATAAACATGGTTATCTAGTGATAAATAGGTGTCTGCATGCTTGTAGTGATATATAGCTACGTAACTACATAAATGATTTCTGCCCTGAGCCTGGTGGAGCATACAGCTGCGGTTTGTGTCTGGGCTCAGAGATGTAAATAGGGGCTTCTCTGTTATGGTAAAAGTGTTTCTCTTTGCATAAAAAAGAGAGGGAATGAAGGGAATGACCCCAGAGGTATGTTCAGAGAAGGCATGCGATGTTTTGAACTTTTTGACTGAACCAGTTCTTGTTTGGTGTGCCCTTCCACCTATGTATAATGTTAATCCAAAAGAAGATGATATTGTTTACACTTTGAATGTCGATAATTGTCTTTCTGTAGATGCTAATGTAGTAGGAGGCTATGATGGGAACGTGTCGCAGCGGTCCTTCTCTTATCCAGAGTAACAGCAGGGAAAGCATTAAAGAGTTAAATCACCTTGTTTGGTAGGCAGTTAAGCATGTGAGTCAAAATTGCCACTGCTTTTTGTTGTTGGCTCAAGGACATGGCTGTGAGGATTTGGATGGTATGTGCTGCGTGGATTTTAGTGCGCCTCACTGCAGCAACATGTTACCAAAATCTGAGAAAATTTCAGCCTTTTTGGCATCCATTCACTCAATCGGCAGTATTGTTTGTTTGCTGTTACCTTGGTTGCCGTCATGTTTGCAAGGGCCCTGCAGAACATGGCAAGCCTGGTACTAGCTGTTCAAAAACAAAAAGGGGAAATTGTAAAATTGTACGGAACAGAGACAGTGGGTTATTTTGACACTGATAATATGTCTCAGTTGGTTTTTTATTTGTTCTATTACTTATACCTTGTTTTTACTCGTTCGGTTTCAAAGGTTCTTTTTGTGCAACAGGAAGGGGGAGATGCAGGAGCGGGCTGGAAACTAGGACCATGCGTGGCAATCAGTTAGCTGAGGGGAATGTGCTCGAGCTTGTCTAGACAACGATTAACATGATGAGACATGTTTACAGAGCACAGGGGAGTGGGAGACGGATGGCGCCAAGGATGGCGCCAAGGAAAGGTAACACCTTGCAGTTAATTGCTGGTAGTTAACCACCAATCGGGGATTGCCTAGTTGCAAGGCTTAGCTTCAAGAACCAATCTGTTTCAAACGCGCAGCTTCTGAAAGTGTATAAAACCTCGTGCTTCTGTACAATAAATTGACATTTGCTTGCATCAGTCTGCGTCCCGTCTCTTCATTCGCCGCATTCCACATTCCAGAGCTTGTCCAAACTAGTTCGGAGACTCTGTGAATCCCTGGGGCAAAACGGTCCACCGTAATTGTTGTTTTCTATGGGTTTTTGGGGTTCTCCCACTCGAAAGCAAAATAGTCCCTACATTTTTCTTCTAAGGGACAAGCCCCAAAAGCATCTTTTAGATCTAGAACACTATACCATTTATAATCTGGACTTAACTGATTAAGTATAGTGTGCGGGTTAGCCACCACAGGGAACCGGGTAATGGTTCGTTCATTTACAGCTCTCAGATCTTGTACTAAACGATAAGACCCATCCGGCTTCTTTACAGGCAATATGGGAGTATTGTGGGGGACATACAGGGTTCCAAAAGCCCTTGGGCTAAAAGTCTCTCAATTACTGGCTGCAATCCTTCTCTCCCTTCTCTAGAGATGGGATACTGTTTTATCCTAATTGGCTGGTCTGGGTCTTTTATGGAGACCGTGATCGGTTTGATATTTAATTTTCCCACCGACCCTGGTCTATACCAAGTTTCTGGATTAATCTTGGCTTCATCTTCCATGGTTAATAAGCGTAATCTTACTTTTAATTTTGCTTGACCTACTTCCAAATTAATTCCTAATTCCACCATCAGGTCTCGTCCCAGAAGGTTATACTCAGCTTCTGGGACCAATAAAAATGTTCCCACTCCATATTTATTTGGAGCTTCTATTGTTACATTCCTTATTAGGGGCACTTTGAAAGGTTCTCCCTTAGCACCGATTACTTGAAGTTTATCTTTTGATTCAACACATCCAGCTGGTAACTTTTGGACTGTTGATCTTTCAGCGCCCGAATCCATGAGGAACTCAAACACTTCATGCTGAGGACCCAACTTCAGTTTTATCAAGGGCTCGGTAACCTTAGGTGTCCCCAGCAAATAGAGCCCCTGACCCCCTTAAAAACTTTCTCATCCATCATCCTTTTCTAGACAATTTCTCTGCAGATGTACCCTCTTGCGACAATAAAAACGCTCTGTCCTGTGAGACAACTCTCTTTCCTTTAGGGTCTTCTGGGCCCTTCCGGGGTTTTTCTCCTCTCCTGCCCTGACTTTGTCCTTCCCTTACAGCTGCCACCAAGATTCTGGCCTGTTTCTTCTGACTCTCTTCTTCCCTTCTCACATACACTTTTTGGGCTTCTCGTAGTAATTCATGTAATCCTTTTTCCTGCCAATCTTCTACTTTCTTTAACTTTTTCCTTATATCTATCCAAGATTTAGCCACAAATTGAGTTTTCAGCAGGGCTTGACCCACTTGACTGTCGGGGTCTAGTCTTTCTCAACCTTTCCAGCCATTCGGTAGGGGTTTCATCCTTTTTCTGTTGTTCATTAAAGGCTTTATTAATATTTTGCCCTCTGGGTACAGAATCCCTGATTCCCTGAATTATCATATCCCAGAGATCAACCATGTTATTTCTATGTGCGGGGTTTTGATTGTCCCAATTGGGCCATTGTAAGGGCCCTTTTACATCTCCGGCGGGACCATGCTGATGCCTCTGATCCCAATGCCTCATGCCTGCCATTCTGATCATTCCTCGTTCTTCGTTTGTGAAGAAGATCTTTAAAATAGATCCCATCTCGTCCCAAGTATAAATGTTAGGCCCGAGGAATTGATCAAAACGTTCTGCTACCCCTAATGCGTTCTCTAACAAGTGTCCCATTTCTTTCTTAAATTCCCTCACATCCCTGGATCTGAGGGGGTACAGATACATATCCAACTCTGGGTTGTGGTCCCCCCATAGCAGTCTCCCTTAATGGATATAATAGATTTTCCTCCCTCCTTTCTCTAGTTTGACTTCTAGACATTCTTCGATTAGGAGGGGCCTCTTCCTCAGATTGGGGGGGTGCTGTTGGAAGAAGATCATGCTCAGGACCTTGTGGTAGCGGAGGAGGGGGAATATAGGGTGGGGGAGACGCTGGAGGTTCGTCTACATCCCGCCTTTTCTTTCTATCCTTTTTCTTTTATTTTAATGGGAACAAATTAGCGGTCTGGGCTGTGCCCAGGATCCATAAAAAGGCATACTTGCTCTCCTCCTTATTAAATGGTCATTTGTTGTTAACATATATGTTTAGTTGTTGACATATCCAATCCTCAAAAGATCCATAAATTGGCCAATATAAATCTTTTCTTATTTGTTTTTCTCCCCATGCTTCCATACAATAATGGACCATTTTCTCCTTGGACTTCCCCTTTCCAGAAGGGGAAGTACCCCAATATTGGATCATTAGGCCTAACAGGCTATCCTGGGGTATATCGGGGAGCCCACACCCACCCCATATCTCCTGCATGGAACCAGAAGCCTTACTCTTCTTCTGGCCCATCTTCCAAGAGTGCCTTCTTTCACTCAAAATTCACTCGCTTCCCTCCGTTCATTCCGTTCATGGCCCACGCCCTCGCGGACAATGGAAACTGCACTATTAGGAGGTCCACACTCACTTCGCCTGGTGGACTACTAAGCCCAGTGGACGTCTCACTCACTCGCACTCCGGGTACCCAATCCCCGACCGAACGGAACCGCAATATATTCACTCACTCCCGAGTCTTCGTCCGGCTCTTCGTGCACAAAAATTATGGGGAACTGCAGTATCTTGCTGTGGGCATTTCGGGCGAGCGGGAGTCAGATTCAAATACTCACAGAGTTCAAGATCTGATCCGTTTATTGTACAAACCAGGTAGACTTTTATAAGGCATTCTATAAGCGTGCAATAATGTGGTTGGCTATTTTACAAGCGTATAATAATATGATTGGTTAACAATTGTTTACTGGGAAGATTTCTGTTTCTGCTTGTTCTGGCATGTAGGCTCCTTTCTGCGGTTTCCCAGCTCCTCTTATCACGTCCCGTTGGCCTTGGTTTTGAGCAAACATCTGCAATTTGCTCCTTTTTCTTCATCCCACTGTTCTGGCCGTAACCTCGTCTTATTTCTTCAGTATTTTTCCACTTGCTTCAGAGTTCAGTATAATCATTCAATACAGCAAGAGCCCCAACACCTCCCCCTTTCTTTTTAAATACAGCATTAATACTGCGTTCCACACAGCTCTGAAAACATTGTAAAAGGCAAGGCACTAAAAGTAACAAAAGAATAACAAACAACAATATAGACAGACCTTGTTTCAATAAATCCCTCAACCACCCTCAATTCTTGTTGAGGTAAATAAATTGATACATTTAAACGGTAAATCAACTGTTGCAAAAAATACGTATTTTTAACAAGTGTAGTATTCCACCAGGTACAGTTATCACTAAAGCCAAAATTCGTGTCATTATACTTCTTATCTAACCAACCCCAATATGATTGATTTATAGCCGTATAGTTTACTCCCAAAGGCTCAAAAGCTAGTTCAAAGCAGAAACACATTTCTTGTAGGTGACATCTGAAGCACCTTTTTTTCCTTTTTTTTTTTTTTCTTTTTCTTTCTTTTTTTTTTCTTTTTTTTTCTTTCTTTTTTTTTTCTTTTTTCTTTTTTTTTCCCTTTTTTTTCTTTCTTTTTTTTTTCTTTCTTTTTTTTTTCTTTTTTTTTTCTCTCTCTCTTTTTTTTTTTTTTTTTTTTTTTTTTTTGGGGGGGGGGGGGGGTTTGTAATCAAGTCCGTATTTTTTCCTTGAGAAGCTTAAACTGTTCCTCTAGTTTCAGGAGAGTTTCCAACTCTGATTTGTCGAATAGGTCCGTATTTCCCAAATAAATCATACATTTCCTCCGCTGTGATTTTATACGGCAGGTTCCGAATATAAAGGATCCCATTGACCTCTGGGGGCAACCAGATGTTAGCTCGCTTGGCCGCTTGCATCGCCATGGCGCCGATCGGAGGGGGGGGGGGGTGCCGCCTTGGAGAGAAACCGCGACCGGGACGGGGCCTGCCGGGCCGCACGCCGCCGCTCGCCGCTTGTTCCTTTTCAGGACACCAGGGTGGTAATTGCGCGACCATACCCCGTACAGCTCGATACGTGCGAGCCAAAGTCTTTACCCCCTTAGTCCCAACTTGCACAGATTCCCATAAGTCCTCTCCTACTTTCTTCCATGTTTCATTATTATATACATCTTGCGTAGAAGCAAGGTAACCACGGCGGCGACTCCAACATAGCAGATCAACTACTGCCTGCCGTGAGACTGGCGTTTCAGTTTTTTCTGCCAGTTTCATCAAACTGTCTACGGTTGCTTTTTCCACCACTGATGCAGTGATTCCCATCCTGCTTAAATTTCCTGACTCACCGGTCAGCCGTGCACGTTCCGCCTTTCTTCGGGCGCCCAGCTCTCTCTCCGCTGGCAGCAGGATCCTCGCCGGCTCCGCAGCTCGTAACACGATCCTTAATGAATCCTCCTGACCTTTTAACCGATCCTGTCGACCCTCATCGGATCACGTCGGGGGTCACCAGATGCTGCGGGCATTTCGGGCGAGCGGGAGTCAGATTCAAATACTCACAGAGTTCAAGATCTGATCCGTTTATTGTACAAACCAGGTAGACTTTTATAAGGCATTCTATAAGCGTGCAATAATGTGGTTGGCTATTTTACAAGCGTATAATAATATGATTGGTTAACAATTGTTTACTGGGAAGATTTCTGTTTCTGCTTGTTCTGGCATGTAGGCTCCTTTCTGCGGTTTCCCAGCTCCTCTTATCACGTCCCGTTGGCCTTGGTTTTGAGCAAACATCTGCAATTTGCTCCTTTTTCTTCATCCCACTGTTCTGGCCGTAACCTCGTCTTATTTCTTCAGTATTTTTCCACTTGCTTCAGAGTTCAGTATAATCATTCAATACAGCAAGAGCCCCAACAGTATCTCCTTTCTCTTTCTTTTTGCTTTCCTATCTCAGTTCGGAAAATCCAGGTGAGCTAAGTCGGAATCTCCTCTGGGACCATCCGAAGATGGGGCGCCCTCCCAGAGTTGAATTCAGAGTCGGCTGTCTGGATCCGAGTCACGGCACCAAATCTGTTATAGTTGAATTTAAACAAATAGAGTCCAAAATGGATTCACTAAATATTTATTAAGGTAGGAAAGCAAAAGCAGTGCTGGGCGGCCGGGGAGTCGCAGCTCCACCAACGGCGTGCAAATTCAAGCAAGCTGAGCAGCTCTTTTTATCTTCCCCGAGGTCGCTTCTGACACCTTCAGTACGCCCCTCTGCTGCTTCTGTTATCGTGGTTTCTTGTCAGACAGGACGTTCCCATGTTTGGTGCAGCAAGATAACATTGTGGACATGTCTCTTCTTGTTAAACAGGAAGTTCTTAAAACCACCACAAGGGGTTCCTTCCTCTTGCTTAACTTGTTTGATCAGCAAATTACCCTTAGTTACTTATTACACATGCCTTCTTAAGGTTAGCTCATAATGCTTTTTTGCTTGTCATGTTATTTTGCTTGTCTGTAATGACATCATCTGAGGACGTCTCACATAAATAAAGCTGGATTAGGTCTGATTAACACATGGATATGGTATTTCTGGTACATATGTAGCTCACGCAAAGAAAGGTGGCATTTTCCCTTCTCACTTAACCAATTAAGTGAATATATTTCCCAGCAGGATATTAGAAACCATTGCACTATTGAAACTATGTCTTTTTATGCAAGGAATTGACCATCTGTGATATTAAAGATTCTGCAAGACATTTTGCCAAAACAGAGTATTAAACCTTGTGTATTTATCAGAGTACACTGTGAAGAATAGTCTCCTATTTACCTGAAAGTTTTATGGTGACATGCTGAATTAAACTCTATAACTCAGGATAGGTTATAAAGCAGGTATTTTTAATTCACCGGCGGGCATCAGGGTGGATAATTCCAAAAGCACCTGCTGCCCTGACTGCTTTGTGCACATGTGATTTAAAGTATACATTCATACATATTCAATAGATGCCCGAGAATATGTTGGGTTAGGATAATTAGTCTACTGAGAAGTCATTAACATAAGTTTCCCCCCATTTGCGCTTGCGCGCTGTCTCCTGGTTGCGGTCTCGGGGGTCGTTGAGGATGAAGGCTTAGTAGTCTCCCTCACTCTGAACTTTTCACCTTCACTCTTCGCGCAGACTCAGTCGTGTCTTGAGTTTCTTCCAAACCATAAAACAGGACAGATCCAGTTTTCCTATCTCAAGGCACAGATGTTCACATACCGGTGTCTTCTTATTGACACACAGAGCATCCCAGGTCCACCTTATCAGTACAAAGGGCCCCAGGACCGGGCCTAATCTGCAAAGTCATATTGTGAAGCTCCTCTTTGTACATACAATGAGAGTTTTAATTATTCTAAGTTTTCCATATCCTATTAATCTAGTTATTTCTAAGCTTTCTATCAATGGTGCATCGTAGTAATATGAATTATTTAGGGGACATTGTACAGAGGGAAGTCAATTATGATGGTGTAGGAGGGGTGACCCCAGCCAGCAGCCTACCCTGCTGCCAAACCAAAACCCTGCCTTTCACTCACTCCCCTCTCCTGTGGGGTGGGGAAGAAAAAAGAAGGCAGGCAAAAAGACTGGTGGATTGAGATAATGACAGTTGTGAAGCTAAAGCTGCATGCACAGGCAAAGCAAAAAGAATTCATCCTCTGCTTCCTATTGGCAGGCAGATGTTTAACCACTTCCTGGAAATCAGGGCCTCAGCACCATAATGGTTGTTTGGGAAGACAAACACCATAGCCACGAACGTTGTCCCCTCCTTCTCCTTTCTCTTAGCTTTTATTGCTGAGCATGATGTCATATGGTATGGAATATCCCTCTGGTCAGTTTGGGTCAGCTGTCCCAGCTATGTCCCCTCCCAACTTCTCGTCCACACCCCAGCCTACCGGCAGGGGAGGAGAAGACAGACAGCCTTGATGCTGTGTAAACACTGTTCAGCAATAGCCAAAACATCAGTGTGTTATCAACACTGTTTTAGGCACAAATGCAAAGCACAGCACCATATGGGCTGCAACAAATGTTGTTTAACCCAGAATGGTCTCTTAAAAGAATAGAGTTACAAATACAAGTCAATGTTTCTGATGTTAAGCCATCCTGTTCCCCCTTCTTACGAACCTCTTATGAGGGATGGACAACTTGGTTAAGAAAAAGGGGAAATATTTATCGAAACAGAATAGTGAGAGATGTAACTGGAATGTTGGGAACGGGACTCGGAGTATTAAATTCCATAGACTCAGAGGTGATAATGAATAAACTAGCCGCCACCACGGCCAATCTATCAAAACTACAACAACCACTAAAATCTTCATTATTGGCATTAGGGGCACACCAATGGTTGATATCGAAGGTACTCCCCAGGTGGGAACAAATAAACATGGGATCATCAACTCATCACTAAGGCATTAAGTGGTTTACAGGACGACGTCGCCCTGGCTCTAAGTTGCATCCAAGCCCAAATGTGGATGCAATCAATAGCTGCATCCATAATAAGAGAAGGAGAGGAAGGCATATTTCCTACGGAAATTCGAAAGATGGTTTGGGACAGTGCTACGGAGGTAGAAAGAAAACTCCAGTCATGGTGGAATATGGTGAACTTTACCTACGACCCCAACACACACACCATCACAGCTTTTGTGTTAACCATACGTAATGCAGTAATAATTACCATACACCCCATTGTAGCCCTTGGAATTAACCATAATGGGGTGCTCCTATACCCTTTTGAACATAGAACATGGGCCAGAAAGACAGGCGACAAGTGGCAAACAGTAGATTTAGAATCTTGCATTATGCGAGAGCAGCAGGGCTTCCTCTGTGAAAGCAATACTATAATGGCTCAGGATACTTGTTTAGATACAGATCAGAAAATATGTCATTTCGAGGCCCGACCAAATGCAAACTTGAAAACAGTAATTATATATGCAGGGAAGGGATGTGCGTGTTTGAGAACTAAGTGTAACACAATAACCATAGATGGGGAGGTAAAGGAGACTGCACAGTATTCAAATTATTGTATTTGTAATTTTACTACTATCACAGGATGCGATTTTAGTTACTCAGCCCCAGTAGTGTCTCATCAATTCTTAAAATCCAATTTTACCCTATCACAGATAATAATTCCTACCCCCATAGGACTATAATATAAGCAGTATAAAAGAACTATTAAAACATGCAGATTTACAACGTATACTGGAAGAAACCAAAGAAAAGGGTAACACTTATGTATGATGCTTTATATCATTCAGGAAGACTGCTTAAGTAAAAGAATTTACTTAATTTAACAGAAAAGGGGGGATTGATATGGAGAAATAGTGTGAAATGGGGACAATGGACACCGACTGTGATTGTATGTGTCTGCTCAGGAATGTGGGTATGGTGACTAGTCATGGGTGCGGTGTCTGGTCACATAGGCACACAGCTCTGAGGAGACGACTACAGTTTTGAGGAGATGCCTGCCCTTCTTCCTCTAACAAAGGGGCTATTTAAAAAAGAATGAGAAAAGGATGAGAGACATTCCAATGCTATCTAGAGGGAGGGAGTGCTAAGTCTCCTTGCTGGAGAAGATCAGATGGTCACAAGGACATGAATCACCTACAAACCTGCAAGACCACCGCATTCCAGGAAACGGACTGATAAGCTAATTAACATACGAAGCGGGGTTTAGGTAACGAATATGTATAGGCGTTAATTGAATATTCATTTGTTCGTTGTATAAATGTGAGATGGTTCGTCACTTCGGGCATGCACGCTTGTGGAGGAGCGATCCCCCGTGCATCTGCGCGCAATAAACATACCTACTTTATAACTTTCGAGTTATAGAGTCTAATTCCGCACGTCACTACTAAAAATAATTGTAATGGAAAGGGAGATAACAAAGAGTGTGAGAGAAAGAAAACTCAAGGGGGGGGGGGGGGGGAAACCCAAACAAAAAACAGGTGATGCACAATACAATTGCTCACCACTTGCTGACCAATGCCCAGCCAGTCTCGGAGCAGCAATCTCACCCCCCTGGCTAACTCCCCCAAGTTTATATACCAAGCATGACATAGAATATCCCTTCGGCCAGTTCGAGTCAACTGTCCTGGCAGTGTCCTCTCACAACTTCTTGTGCCCCTCCAGCCTTCTCAGTATCAGGGCGTGAGAAGCTGAAAAGTTATTGATTTAGTATAAACACTACTTAGCAACAACTAGAAACGGCAGTGTGTTATCAAGTTATTCTCATACTAAATCCAAAACACAGCACTGTACCAGCTACTAGTGATGCAATAACTATTTACCTTAAAGAAAAATATAAATATCTATAATGAAGAACAAGAGGTCAAAAGAATTTAAAACAAAGGATGTTAATCAACCCCTAGGAACAGTCAACAAGGCATGGCCTTAGGAGAAAGAACAGGATGACGCCACAAATAAGTCGAGCTAGGAAATAACAAGATAAGCTTAAGGAGATATTAACCAAATGGTTAATAAGGCCAAACAGAAAACTACGTGTGAACTACCCTAATTAACATATTAAAAGACCCACCCTCGGGCAGAGAAAGCTCCCTACTAACAAAGCCCCTTCCCCTTAGAACACGGCCAGTGAAAAGAGAAAATACGGCACCATTACGTGGAGACCAGGCTCACAAGAACCAACGAGAATAAGGGCAACTAAACGTAATTGTAAAATAATTGATAACGGTTGCTCGAAGCGTATAAAATGTTTTACCATGAGTTAAGAGGTGTGCTAGCGTTGTGGCTTTACTACCTAGCACCCATCTCTGCGCAGACGTGCGTGCAATAGGTAAATATCTCGATTCTGTGTGTGGATCGGCTCTTGCACACCGGGTGCGTGTGTGTGAAGAACCCAGATTTGGGATAACACTAGGAAGAAAATTACCTCTGTCCCAGCTGAAGCCAGGACACTGCGATAGAGGCCCCCTATTGACCATGCTGGAGATTACTGCCCTGCTGTGGGAAAGATCAAAGCACAGTGGTAAACTACGCCTGCATGAATCCTTGAAGTACAGGCGAAAACAGCAGGTTCGGCGATCCTATAGCAAGGACCGAGCTCCGCGGTGCCTGCGTCCCTGCTTGTGTGCCTCTGCCCAGGTGCTGCTTTGGGGATCCTCTGGCTGGTGAGGTAATGAAAATAAATTTACTCTTTACATTTCATCCGTGCTTCTGTGGTTGCTCCTGCGTCCTGCCTGTGCTGGCTTATGCAATTACACAAGGTGGCAGTCTCTCACATCCATCCCTTAAAAAAAAAAAAAAAAAAAAAGGGGGGAGGGGGAGAAAAAAAAGTTCATTTTTACCTTGGATCCACTTTACTAGCAGACCTAGCACAGCTGTAGCAATACAGCTCGGGGGTTATGCTTATGATGGGGAGGAACCTGGAAAGGGTTAGAAAGACTGGGGTGGGAGACAATGGTAGCAGGACTAAGGGGAGAACGAGAGGCAGTATGCAGAGATATAGGAAAGAAAAGACAGATTGAATGTCTTGCTTACGTGTTGTTGGAAACATCCAAAGACATCTTAGAATGCTTTGACAATACAGGAGAAGCAACTCTATCCTAATTTTAATTGGAATTTATGCCTATTACAGTTTTGTTAATTACTTCCTGGAGCTGGATTTGGACCTGCTGCCTATAGGGTAAAGATTTCTACCTTTTGCAGTCCCAAGAACTACAAAAAGCTAGATTTTCAAATGTTCAATTTTCCCAGTTTAAGGGCAGATTTTTCAAAAGAGACCAGCTCCCAATCAGACACCAAAATGAGCACCATGTTTCAAGCATTCAGGAATTCAGCAGCTACCACTGCTCTCTTCTTTTGTAACAGCTGCTGTCAGAACTCAGCATCCATCAAATGCCATGGTAACATTTCTAGATACAGTGAACTAGTGTCAGAAAATCAGTCCTTCTGCTCTGAGAAGCTTTTATCTTCTAGCTTTCCCTCTGCCTCTCTTTCACTGGGCTGATGACCCTACTATTTTTACTGTCCGCTGTGCTAATAGGGTAAATAAGTATCCTAATTTTTTCAAGCAGTTTGGAGCTCTCTGAATGCAAACCTGTAACATCTATGAATCAGCTGATGCATGTACAGAACAGTCAAATTGATATAAGAATTGTGCACGTTCATGTTCTCATCCTGTATTTAAATGAACCAGCTGAATGAACACATCGGGGAGAAATCCAGGTTTGACTATCTAGCTTTCTTGTCACCCCATTAGACACCCCTCATATATATGTATATCAAGCAAGAGTAAAGCAAATATGTATTTTACAAGTTATTACAGAATTTCAACTAGTGAAGTAAGTATACTCTTGTGAACTTGTGCATGCACCTATAAATTAATTATCGTGTGAGGGCTCCATCACGCGTAACAGTTATTTTGGAAGACAAACACCATCGCTCCAAATGTCCCCTCTTTCCTTCTTCCCTCAGCTTCATATTGCTGAGCATGTTGTCATATGGTATGGAATATCCCTTTGGTCAGTTGGGGTCAGCTGTTCCAACTCTGTCCAGTTTCAATAGTTTGTGCACCTCCAACCTACTTACTGGTGGGGTGGCATGAGGAGCAGAGAAGGCCTTGACTCTGTGTAAGCACTGCTCAGCAATGAGAACATCCCTGTATTATCAACAGTGTTTTCGGCACAAATCTAAAACATAGCCCCATACAGGCTACTATGAAGAAAATTAACTCTACCCCAGCCCAAACCAGCACAATCAAGAAGCGGATGCAACAGATTCTGTGAGAAACACCATTGTCACAAAAGGTGCATATAGTCTGTTAAGCTGCTTTTGTAAAAGACAGCGTGTATATTCTTTAGTTCTGTTATCTGTTTTTGGAATACTTGTGTGCTTTAAGGTGTTCTGAAATCATTTAAGGTATGTTTTGCAGGGGGAAATGTATATGTGCAAATATTTGCTATCTAATTGGAACTACTTTATATATTCACAGATATGTGAGGTGGAAGAACATTTAAACAGAAAAATGCAGTGTGGTCTTTTTTGAAGGATATATTTTAAATATTTTTCTTCCTTATACTCTTTTTTTTTTTTTCTCCTAAATCTTTTCTGCTCACATTTTTATGTATTGCCTGCTATGCTAGCACAGGCACCTCCTGAATCGGCATCAGATTTGCCAGAACATATGCAGGAAACCAGATAGAAGGGCATGCTTCAACGTACCAAGTATAACCACTTCAGGAACAATTTGGTGACATCAGTTGATCCTATTTGCAATTTTTCCATGAACAGCAAGGTCACATCAGTTGCTATGACTTCAACAGCACCTTCACTCCTGGCCTTGCCAGAGGTTGTCCATGAGGACCAAGAAGGTGGGCCTGCCATGCTGTGTACCCTCATCCATAGAAGTGTCCCACTTGAAACTCTTTAACACAGGCAGCCTTTTGGGTATCAAAAACCTCCCCTCTGCAGTAAAGGAGCTTGCTGTCTCCAAGTTGCAGGAAAACTTGGGTGCTTCTAGTTCAGCAGCAGGGGCTTCAGAAAAGACATGTAACCTTGTCTCTGCCACTTAGTGTTCTCAGCAGGATGTGAGCAAAATGAGCAGGGGGGAAAAAATGGTCAGAGGAAATGCACCTGGGAGGTGAAGACTGGAATCAAAGTAGCAACTCTGTCAATAAACTCGCTTGAGGATGGCTGTGCTTGAGTGAGAAGATCCTGAGACCATGAGGCATGGTGTACATTAGGAAGGTTGGTCTGATTTCCTGAATTCTCTGTTTTTACATCATGGCAGTCAGGCAAAGTCCCCAGTGACTGGAAAAAAGGAAACATCACACCCATTTTTAAAAATGGTAAAAAGGAGGAGCCTGGGAACTACCACTCAGTCAGCCTCACTTCTGTGCCTGGTAAGATCATGGAACAGATCTTCCTGGAAGATATGTCAAAACATATGTAAGACAGGGAGATGATTAGAGAGAGCCAACACAGCTTCACCAAGGGCAAATTGTGCCTGACTAATAGTGACCTCCTATGATGGAGTGACTGCATCAGTGGACAAGGGAAGAGCAACTGATGCCATCTACTTGGACTTCTGTAAGGCCTTTGATATGGTCCCCCACAACATCCTTCTCTCTAAATTGGAAAGATATGGGTGTTGTGGTTTAACCCCGGCTGGCAACCAAGCACCACACAGCTGCTTGCTCACTCCCTCCACAGTGGGATGGGGGAGAGTTTCAGAAGAGTAAAAATGAGAAAACTCACAGGTTGAGATAAAGACGGTTTAATAGGGAAAGCAAAAGCCATGCACGCAAGCAAAGCAAACCAAGGAATTTGCTGCTTCCCATTTGCAGGCAGGTGTTTGGCCATCTCCAGGAAAGCAGGGCTCCATCACATGTAACAGTTACTCAGGAAGACAAACACCATACTGCTGAATGTCCCCCCACTCCTTCTTCTTCCCCCAGTTTATATACTCAGCATGACGTCATATAGCATGGAATAACTCTTTGGTCAGTTGGGGTCAACTGTTCTGGCTGTGTCCCCTCCTGAGATCTTGCCCACCCCCAGCCTACTGGTGAGGAGGGAGGAATGTTGGTGCGACAGCCTTGATGCTGTGTGAGCACTGCTCAGCAGTAGCCAAGACACTGGTACATTATCACCACCTTTCTAGCTACCAGTTCAAGCACAGCAATGTGAGGGCTGCTATGGGGCTCAGCCAGACCCAATACACTCACTGCCTTACATGGAAATTCCTTCTCTCTGTATGTACTTAGGAATAGAATTGCATAATTCTGTAAGTCACATCAAGGAGCAGTTTATTCACAAGGCAACTAGAAAGACTGTAAATTCCTGACAGAGAAGACATTGCAAATATCCTGCGTAGTTATTTTAAGATAAAACATAAGAAATCAGTATCACCAAAATATATGTCACAAAGTAGACCGAGGTATTGAATAAATTGCAGTATTCAGCATATATCAGAGACTTGCCTCAAGGCTCAGTAATTGCTACAGTCTGCTATGTAAGAAGGATGGAAATGAAACAGGTAGGCCAGATGGGTAAGACAAGCTCCATTCCTACAAAGAAATTACACTCTTGCATAAAACCAGGGCTCTGCGGAAGATCTGTGTATATCACAGAAAGAAAGAACCAAGTAACCCTTCCATGTATATAATTACAGTTGTGATAATACATATGTCCTGCTTTTGGCTGGGATAGAGTTAATTTTCTTCTCAGTAGCTGGTACATTGCTGCATTTTGGATTTAGTATGAGAATACTATTGATAACACATTAATGTTTTTAGTTGCTGCTAAGTAACATTTATAGTAAGTCAAGGACTTTCTGTTTCTTAGGCTCTGCCAACAAGAAGGCTGGAGTGGCACAAGAAATTGGGAGGGGACACAGCCAGGACATCTGACCCAAACTAGTGAAAGGGATATTCTGTACTGTAGAACATCATGCTGAATATATATACTGGGGAGAGTTGGCTGGAGCCTGTGGATCACTGCTCAAGGACTGGGCACACATAAGTCAGTGGGGTGGTGAGCAACTGTGTTGTGCATCACTTGGGTTTTTTCCCTTTTGGATTTCTTTTCTTCCTCTCCTTCTCATTGCAATTGTTGTTATAATTATTATTTATTATTATTTTATTTTAATTATTAAAATGTTATCTCAGTGCAAGAGTTTTACCTTTTCCCTGATTCTCCTCCCCATCCCACTGGGGGGGGGAGTGAGTGAGCAGCTGTGTGGTACTTGGTTGCCAGATGGGGTTAAACTACGACAGTCCTTTTTGGCATCCAACATAGGGCATGAAGGGCTGAGATATCTACAGATCTGACTAGAGTGTGTTAAAACAAAATTGTTATAAGTATTCATTGCATTGGTTTAATAATCACTGCCCACAATGTTTGCTCTTAAATTTGCAGCCCATGATCTCAGTGTTGCGTTATATATTTTACTTTATGTATTTTACTTGCAGTATGTGTTCCCTGTTGCGCTGTTTATTGCTCGTGGGGCCTGGGCTGAAGTTAGCATCGTGTTGTACTATATATAGTGCTGGCTTCTGATATGATGGACTCGCTGGTCATGAAACTAATCTGGTCTGTCTACTCATACTGTCGCCTCTGTACTTCGGGTGCTCTCTAGCGGGAAATACTAGCAATTGTACCATCCGCTTTTCCTTTTCGGAGAGCAAACCTATGGGTGGGGCCTACACCTTCCCCTTCTCCCCCGGGCTAATTACAGAAATATTTAAGACTTTTGAAAATTTTTTAATAACCTTGGGATGTTGGAAACAGCATAGCGTTGGCCCTGATTCTATTTCTAGGAATGCTGAATGAGGGTTTGATGTTTTGGATATGTTTGAGATTTAAGCAATTAGATGTGGCTACTCCAGTTCCTGTGACAAGCACTGCGGCTATTACAGCCCCCAATACAAGTGATGCAGAGGACCAATCCATGTCGGTACTGGTCACTCTTATACAGAAGGAATGGACATGGAAAAGAGCTCGTTAGTAAAGGATGACAAAGCAGGGCCATCACAGGAACAGGAGGAAGAGGCAGAACAAGAGGTAACCACTCGATCTCTGTCCCTGAATGAGCTGTGGGATATGCAAAAAGATTTTAGCCGTCATCCAGGTGAGTACATTGACAGCTGGCTGCTTCAGTGCTGGGATAATGGGGCTAACAGTGTAGAATTAGAGGGTAGGGAAGCCAAGCACCAGGGATCACTTTCTAGAGAAGAGGGCGTTGATGAGGCAATTGGAAGAGGGACACAAGTCCTCAGCCTCTGGAGACGACTCCTGTCAAGTGTGAAGGAAAGGTATCCCTTCAAGGAATAAGTTATATGTCACCCAGATAAGTGGACCACCATGGGGAGAGGTATCCAGTACCCGAGGGAATTAGCCGTGAAAGAAATGATTTATTATGACTAAGACAATGTGCAGATATCCCAATGAAGTCCAATGCACACAATCCATGTGGTGGAAATTTGTACAGAGTGCACCATCATCGTATGCCAACTCATTGGCAGTAATGAGCTGGAGAGATGAAGCACCACCAACAGTGAAGTGGCTTGCCAACTCCAGGAATATGAAGATAACATCTCTACCACCTTCATCTTGGCTGTGAAGAAATTAGTCCAGTGAATTAATGAGTATAGATCCTACTCCTCACCTGTATGGACCCACATCTCAGCTATTAACAGAAAGTGTCCTTTTGCTTAAGAGAGAGAATATAGGAGGTACACACCATGGGGCACCCTGTGGTTTTACTTGTGGGACTGTGGATAACTGGCTAGCTGAAAAGGGTCACATAGACATAGTCCAGCTGGCTGGACAAAAATGCACATCGCTCTCAGCTTATCTGAAGTAAAGCAAAATACACTGTCTTTGGCTGTCCTTGTTACACAGTAACAGGAAGATTTTGGTGGGAAAAGAATGTTGCAGGTGGGAACAGAAAACTACAGAAGAGAAACTAGGGGCGGGCTTGGTATTTAGGCAACTAACCAATAATGAGCTTAACTTTTGTAATATGTATGAGCTAATTATAACAAGGCATAAAAGGTGACTGTAAGGGACAATAAACGAAGTCTGCTGATCACTCATATTGAGTGACTGTGTCTTCCCTCCGTCGCGACATGGGACCACGGAGAGGACATGAGGAGGTAGGATGGAAAAATGACCTTGACCCTAGAGGCGTGGGTACGTGAATTGCAAGGAAAAATAATCACAATTAAGGGTTCTTTCAGGAAGGTTGCTGCTTCAGTCTCCAGTGGGCAGTTTCCCAGACAGGGTGATAGGGCTGATTTTACTCCCAATCCTGTGGAAAGGAATTCTAATCCATTCTGGCAAGACATAGGTAGGCAGAACTGCTCCACGCGACATCCTCTCTGCACCACTTGCTGCCCTGGTGGAGAATCCTATGACCAGAATTAGAGGGACCCTGCCTCCAGCACGGTGGAGGACAGGGATAACTGGGTTTTCTGAACTGTGTGGATACAATGGCTAGCACATCGGACCCACAGGAATATAAAGCTCTAACAGATACTGGTACACAGTGTATCCTAATGCCATCAAGTTATGAAGGGGAAGAACCAATCAATGTTTCTGGAGTGACAGGGGGATCCCAACAGCTAACTGTATTGAGCCTGAAATAAGCCTGACTGGGAATGAGTGGCAGAAACATCCCATTGTGACTGGCCCAGAAGCTCCATGTATCCTTGGCATAGACTATCTTAGGAAAGGGTATTTCAAGGATCCAAAAGGGTATCAGTGGGCTTTCAGTATAGATGCCCTGGAAACAGAGGAAATTAAGCAGCTGTCTACCTTGCCTGGTCTTTCAGAAGACCTATTAGTGGTGAGGTTACTGAAAGTTGAGGAACAGCAGGTGCTGATCGCTACTACCACGGTGCACCGGCGGCAATACACCACCAACCAAGACTCCCTGATTCCCATCCAGGAGCTGATTTGCCAACTAGAGAACCAAGGAGTGATCAGCAGGCCCCACTCACCCTTTAATAGCCCCATATGGCCAATGTGAAAATCTAATGGAGAATGGAGACTAACAGTGGACTATCGTGGCCTGAATGAAGTCACAGCACCATTGAGTGCTGCCTTACCAGACATGCTAGAACTTCAATATGAACTGGAATCAAAGGCAGCCAAGTGGTATGCCACTGCTGATGTTGCAAATGCTTTTTTCTCAATCCCTTTGGCTGTGGAGTGCAGGCCACGGTTTGCCTTCACTTGGAGAGGTGTCCAATACACCTGGAATTGACTGTCCCAGAGGTGGAAACACAGCCCTGCCATCTGCCATGGACTGATCCAGGCCACACTAGAACAGGATGGAGCTCCAGAACATCTGCAATACATTGATGATATCATCATATGGGGCGATACAGTAGAAGAAGTTTTTGAGAAAGGAGAGAAAATCATCCAAATTCTCCTGAAAGCCGGTTTTGCGATAAATCATAGTAAAGTTAAGGGACCCACACAGGAGATCCAGTTTTTGGGAATAAAATGGCAAGATGGACTTCATGAAATCCCAATGGATGTGATCAACAAAATAGCAGCGATGTCTCCACCAACTAATAAGAAAGAGACTCAGGCTTTCTTAGGTGTCATCTGTTTTTGGAGAATGCGCATTCCAAATTACAGTATGATTGTAAATCCTCTCTATCATGTGACCCAAAAGAAGAATGATTTTAAATGGGGCCCTGAGCAACAACAAGCCTTTGAACAAATTAAACGAGAGATAGATCAAGCAGTAGGTCTTGGGCCAGTTTGGACTGGGCAAGATGTAAAGAATGTGCTCTACACTGTATCCAGGGAGAATGGCCCTACCTGGATCCTCTGGCAGAAAGCACCAGGGGAAACTTGAGGACGACCTTTGGGTTTTTGGAGTCGGGGATATAGAGGATCAGAGGCCTGCTATACTCCAACTGAAAAAGAGATATTGGCAGCTTATGAGGGAGTTCAAGCCGCTTTGGAAGTGATTGGTACTGAAGCACAGCTCCTATTGGTGCCCCAGTTACCAGTGCTGGGCTGGGTATTTAAAGGGAGGATTTCTTCTACACATCACGCAACTGATGCTACATGGTGTAAGTGGATTGCGCTGATTACACAATGAGCTCGGATAGGAAATCCCAATCGCCAAGGAATTTTGGAAATTATTATGGATTGGCCAGAAGGTGAAGATTTTGGGATTTCATCAGAGGAAGAGGTGACACGTGCTGAAGAAGCCCCTTTGTATAGTGAACTGCCAGAACATGAGAAGCAATATGCCTTGTTTACTGATGGGTCCTGTCGTATTGTAGGAAAGCATCGGAGGTGGAAGGCAGCTATATGGAGTCCCCTACGACAAGTTGCAGAAACTGCTGAAGGAGAAGGTGAATCAAACCAGTTTACAGAAGTGAAAGCTATCCAGCTGGCTTTAGATGTTGCTGAACGAGAAAAGTGGCCAATACTTTACCTCTGTACTGACTCATGGATGGTGGGAAATGCTCTGTGGGGGTGGTTACAGCAGTGGAATCAGAGCAAATGGCAACACAGAGGTAAACCCATCTGGGCTGCTGCATTATGGCAAGATATTGCTGCTTGGCTGGAGAACTCAGTTGTAAAAGTATGTCACGTAGATGCTCATGTACCCAAGAGTCGGGCCACTGAAGAACATTTAAACAACCAGCAGGTAGATCAAGCAGCCAAGATTGAAGTGGCTCAAGTAGATTTGGATTGGCAACATAAAGGTGAATTATTTATAGCTTGGTGGGCTCATGACACTTCAGGTCATCAAGGATGAGATGCAACATATAGATGGGCCCGAGATCGAGGGGTGGACTTGACCATGGACACTATTGCACAGGTAATCCATGAATGTGAAACATGCGCTGCAATTAAGCAAACCAAGCGGTTAAAGCCTCTGTGGCATGGAGGCCGATGGTTGAAATATTAATATGGGGAGGCTTGGCAAATTGACTATATCACACTCCCACAGACCCGCCAAGGCAAGTGCCATGTGCTTCCAATGGTGGAAGCAACCACTGGAAGGCTGGAAACATACCCTGTGCCCCATGCCACTGCTCAGAACACTCTCCTGGGCCTTGAAAGAAAGGTCTTGTGGCGACATGGCACCCCAGAAAGAATTGAATCAGACATTTCAGCTCATTTCCGAAACAGTCTCATAGACACTTGGGCCAAAGGACATGGTATTGAGTGGGTATATCACATTCCTTATCATGCACCGGCCTCTGGGAAAACTGAATGATGTAGCGGACTGTTAAAGACTACACTGAAAGCAATGAGTGGTGGAACTTTCAAACATTGGGATAAACATTTAGCAAAGGCTACCTGGTTGGTTAATACCAGAGGATCTGCTACCTGAGCTGGTCCTGCCCAAAGTTTTTGCGTGCTGTAGAGGGGGATAAAGGTCCTGTAGTGGAGCTTAAAACTATGCTTGGGAAAACAGTCTGGGTCATTCCTACCTCAGGCAAAGGCAAACCCATTTGTGGGATCGTTTTTGCTCAAGGGCCTGGGAGCACTTGGTGGGTAATTCAGGAAGATGAGGAAATTCAATGTGTGCCTCAAAGACATTTGATTTTGGGTGAAAATAGCTGATGAATTAAATTCTGTGATTTTAATTGCTATTCAACACTATATTGTCACTTCTCTGGTGGCTTCCTGCCTGTCCTGGTTTTGGTCAGCATAGAGTTAATTTTCTTCTCATTAGCTGCTACAATGCTATGTTTTGGGTCTAGTATAAGAATAATGTTGATAACACACTGCTGTTTCTAGTTGTTGCTAGGTAATGTTTATACTAAGTCAAAGACTTTTCAGTTTCTCAGGCCCTGCCAACTAGAAGGCTGGAGAGGCACAAGAAATTGAGAGTGGAATCTGCCAGGACAGCTGACCCAAACTAGCCAAAGAGGTATTCCATACCATATGGTGTCATGCTTGGTATATAAACTAGGGGGCTTGGCCAGGGGCGGCTGATCACTGCTCAGGGACTGGCTGGGCATCAGTCAATGGGTGGTGAGCAATTGTATTGTGCATCACTTTACTTGGTTTTTTCCCTTGGGTTTTATTCCTCTCACTCACTCTCTACTTCATTGTAATTATTATTGTCGTTGTTGTTGGAATTATTACTTTCATTTAATATCAGTTATTAAACTGTTCTTATTTCAAACCATGGGTTTTACCTTTTTCTGATTCTCCTCCCCATCACACTGGGGGGGGTGTTGTGGTGTAAGGGGAGTGAGTGAGCGGCTGCATGGTACTTAGTTGTTGGCTGGGGTTAAATCACGACAGGTTGAGATAAAAAAGTTTAATAATAATAATAATTAAAAAAATAAAATTGTAAGGAAAAAAAACCAAGCCAACCAACAAAGAGAGAAGAAAATAAAACACAAGAAAAACAAGTGATTCAAAGACAAACAATTGCTCACCATTACATTATATGGTATGGAATATCCCTTTGGCCAGTTGGGGTCAGCTGTCCCGGTTGTGTCCCATCCCAACTTCTTGTGCATCCCCTGCCTATTGACTAGCAGGGCAGTCCGAGGAACAGAAAAGGCCTTGACACTTTAAGCTCTGCTCAGTAATAACTAAACATCATTGTGTTATCAGCACTCTTTTCAGCACAAATCCAAAACATAGCCCCGTGCAAGCTACTATGAATTAAATTAACTCTGTCACAGTCAAAACCAGTATGAAATGAACTCTTTGGTCAACTAGAGAGAGGAAAGAATTATAACTATAGACTTTGCACTTAATTTAAGCCTGCATTGGGTCTGGCATCGGTCTGGTCTGTTGTCTTTTGTAGAGAAGCTCTTGCAGAGAAGCTCATTTTGGGTAGGTAGTGAGTTACTTTTTATACCTTTTTGGTGTAGATGAATAAGTAGGTGTAGGACATCAGTTCCTGAAATAGTTGTTGCTGACTCCTGTTTTCCTGGAAGGTCAGTTTGTTATGAGTTTCTTTGCCTTGCTCCCATCAGGGTTTCTTTGTTCTGCTAACTACTCCCCATCGAGGAGGTTTTGACTGAGTTTATCAGTGATGTCTTGGGACTTGGATGCAGGCTGAGATATTTTTTGTCAGTATGTTTACTGGGTGGTCTTTGTGGCAGCTCCCATCAAGGAGTAAAGAATAATTATCTGAGGTGCAGGCTGTTGTTTGGAAAAAACAAAATAGAAGTGGTGTACTGAAGAAAGGAAACCGACACTGAAGCCATAAGAGAGGAGCAGGACTGGGTGTAGTGTGAGTTAGTTTCTCCTTTCTGAGGCCCTCGATCCCTACTGTGCATGTGTGATAACAGTGCCTCACACCCCCCATCTCAAAGGGAACAAAGCCCAAATGATAAAAAATGATAAGGGGGAGCACACATCCAGTTTTGTCTAAACTGATAAAAAAGGCTTGCTTAGCTGAAGTTATCCATATGAAAAGCCTATGTGACTGCAAGGGTATAAAATCTCAACTCAAGGAGTGCTTGATGGAGCTCCCCATCAGCCAGCCTGAGAATCCCTATCAACTTCATGCTGCACTTTCCCTCTGAGCAGGTTGTATGTCTATTTAATTTATTTTGCCTTGCAGCTTACTATAATGTTTTAATCAGTTCTATAGTCTATTTTTTTACCTTTCTGTGTGTTGCTCATTATAATATCAAGGGTGATCAACATATGATCACTGCCTCCATTATATTAATAGGGATATGACTTGCAGAAACAAACTTCACAACCTATGGAAGATTATAAAGCAGGTATGTTTATTGCAGCGCTGGGTGCAAGGGGGATTGTTCCTGTTAACTTGCACACTTAGCTCAACTCGCAGTGCACTTTTATACAGTGAAATTGGTTAGTTCCACCTAAAGTCTACGTCTCTTAACTAATTATTGGTTAGTTTATTTCCCGCTTCGATTTAAAGGTAACCGCTCCTTTTTAATTCACTACACATGCTCCCCCAGTGGAGGATCTGCCTCCTTCGAGGGGGGCCATTTGAGTAGGCAGTCGCGGATCTCCCACTTCCACTATTACCTTTACCCTACTTTTGATCAGATTTCTAGTGTCCATGAGTCTTATCTCTTCAATAGTTTCTTTTCACAGTTAGCACGTCTTTGTCAGAAGGCTCCTTATCTGTTGGGGAGAAGGGTTCGCCCGAGTCAAGAAAACACTCAATATGAGTTATGCATCTTGCTCAACTTTATTAGTTTCTAACACTACTTATATAGAACCGATACACATGCACATTCGTAAAGCAGAAATATAATTGGTTAGTAGTCTCTAAGTGCGCGCGGTTCTCACCCCCCTAATTATCATGACTAAAATAAGCATTCTATCCATGTAGCTAATTGTGCTGCTGTGCTTCAGCCTTGTAGTTTGTTACTCCCTATTTTCCCATGCTGCTCCCTATCTTTCTTGGCCCTGCACCTGCTTTCCCAGCAGCTGTAGCTTGTTACAGCCACGGCCTGTTGGCACAACATAATTACTTGGTCTCAGGATTCGAGAATAGCCCAAGGCTACCTTTCTTGTTAACTTCAGCACAGCAACTTCAGTACAATTCTGATTACAGGCCTCTTCTAATACCAGGCCTGCACTGTGCAGCTCTTCAGAGATTCTAAGGCCACGCTTCTGCAGCCATTCTTCTACACTTGGGTCATAGGGACCCATGTATCTGTGGTGCCAGCAACTGGAGTGAGTGTGGGTCTGGGTGCCAGCAGTTGGACTGGGACCATAGGCCAGAAGGCTCATGTGCCTGGGTGCTGATGACTGGAAACATTGGAGTGCACGAAACCAAGTGCCAGCCACTGTATGGGGACCAGGGATCAGAGGCCCATGTGTTTGTGGTGCCAGCAACTGGGGCAAGTTTGGGTGTGTGAGTGAGTGTGTGAGTGCTAGTGAAGATCAAGCTGGACTAGCCGGTAAGTAGTTGAAGTGGCCTGGGAGCTGAGGGGATGGTTTCTCTAAGGGTGAGACCATGGGAGGAGCTGGCTCCTGGAGGGACCAGAGTCATCCCAGCCAGCTGCTGAAGACACCATAGGGTCTGGGGGTCTCTAGGGGCAAGACCCACATATGTGTGTCTCTAAAGATGAGATCATGGAGGAGTTAGCTACTGGGGACCCGGGAGTCCCATCCAGCTCTGCCTGTGTGTGTCTCTGTGATGGGTTAGTTTTGTCTAGCAGCCAAACTCCCATCCAGCTGCTTACCCCCCACCCCAAGTGAGATGGGGGGGGGATTAGGAAGAATGGGGAAAAGAAACCTCGGGGGTCAAGATACACACAGGGAGATCAGCTATCAATTACCGTCACGGACAAAACAGACTTGACTTGGGAAAATTTAATTTACTGCCAATTAAAATAAATATTTTCAGGTAGTGAGGAGAACAAAACCCACCGCCTTTAAAACAATATCTTACCTCCCCCTTTCCCAGAATCAACTTCATTCCTTCACTCCAGACTCCTCTCCTTCCCCCTTTGTTAGCACCTGTAGGAGACCAACTGGAAAAACAATCTAACACCAAGGAAAGCTCAGAAGGCTGCAAACAACAGCAGGAGATGAAACTCATTAAGGGAAAAGGGGGTGGAGATACCCTGAGTGAAAGATATAGAAAAATAATCAGAGGAAAATGGGAGAAGGAAGATGACAGAAGACTAAGCAAGAAGCTCTGGTATTCTTCAACTGTACTACACTTCATCATTTGTTCAGTTTTAGAAGACCAATTTGCCCTTAATTAAGAAGGATCAGAAAGTATTCCACACAGTACATACATAGAGCAGTACTGTAAAATATTTTCCTTACATGCAGGAAGCAATTAATCAGTGTGATAGACAAGTGTGAAGGGAGAAGGAAGGAGTGTTTTGGCCAAGGAGATAGTAAAACTTGAATGTCACGCATAGTGACAAGAACTCATTTTTTTTCCTGTGAGACGAATGAAAGCCCAATTCTTATACTTTTCTATTCCTAAAACCAAGCATGACTTTTTGGCTTCAGTCTGTATACAGTTGATTTTAGTCCATATTTACACAAACTTGTTATTCTTACAGGGGAGCAGAAAAGATGTTTTCTTGTCCTACCATTTTCTTTAAAGGCTTTTTTTTTCTGAATAAAAATTAAATCAAGACCTTTTAAAGTGAAAAGGGCAATTCTCCCAAGCCAGAATACCTAGTAGCCCATGAAGTTCTTAAAATGAGGGGCTTAGATAATATTCACTCTTTGTGGAAATTTCAGGATTAGGTTTTAAGGTCTTATTCCTTGTTTTCTAATTTATAAGCCTTTCTTTTGGCCACACACTTCTGCCTCTTCCCTTTAGTCAGGCTGGCACTTATCTGAACCACTGATTAGCCAAACTGGCTCAGAAAATGGAAAATTAGACTACTAAACTAGCCAAGGAAGAAGAGCGGAAATGAGTGGGGGGTTGCTTTCACCCAGTTTACTGGTTTACCAAGTACCAAAGGTGGACACAAGGGAGGAGGGTAATACTCAGGAACTGAGGAGGAATTAGAGGGTGGTTCATTTTGGAAGCAATGAGCTATGAAATTGGGTCAACTGCTTTGTGAAACTTCACTGTCATTGATACCAGAAGTGTTCATGAGGAGCAGGCAACTGCATATTTTGTGGCAGATGAAGCTTTCTTTGTTTACTCTGAAACTCCTAAGTGTTTGGAACAGTACAGTACAAAATGGTTTGTCGATGAGGTCATATGATCATAGTATGTGATGTAAGTTTATGTCACAACTATGCAAAATTTATCACATACAGTTTCTACATCTATTTCACATATCTAAATATCACAACTTGCACTTGTATTGTTGTTGTTATTCTCTGGTGGTTTGACTTTGGCTGAACACCAGGTGCCCACCAAAGCAGCTCTCACTACTCTCCTCAACTGGACAGGGGAGAGAAAATATAATGAAAAGCTTGTAGGTTGATGTAAGGACAGGGAGATCACTCAGCAATTACCATCACAGGCAAAACAGACTTAACTTGGGGAAAGTAGTTTAATTTATTACCAATCAAATCAGAGTAGGATAATGAGAAATAAACCCAGGTCTTTGGAACACCTTCCCCCTCCCACCCCTCCCTTTTTCCCAGGCTTAACTTCACTCCTGATTTCTTTACCTCCTCCCCCCTGAGTGATGCAGGGGGACTGGAAATGAGTGTTGCAGTCAGTTCATTGCACGTTGTCTCTGCCACTCCTTCCTCCTCAGGGGGAGAACTCCTCACACTCTTCTGCTCCAGCATGAGGTCCCTCCTAGGGGAGACAGTTCTCCATGAACTTCTCTGACGTCCTTCCAACAGGGTGCAGTCCTTCAGGAACAGACTGCTCCAGCGTGGGTCCCCCACAGGCTCCCAAGTCCTGCCAGAAAACCTGCTCCAGCATGGACTCCTCTCTCCATGGCTCCACAGGTCCTGCCAGGAGCCTGCTCCAGCATGGGCTTCCCACAAGTTCAGAGCCTCCTTTGGACATCCACCTGCTCTGGCATGGGGTCCTCCACTGGCTGCAAGTGGACAGCTTCCCTCACCATGGTCTTCACCATGGGCTGCAGGGGAATCTCTGCTCTGGCTCCTGGAGCACTTCCTCCTCCTCCTTCTGCACTGACCTTAGTGTCTGCAGATTTTTTCTCGCATATTCTCACTCCTCTGTCTGTCTGCAATTTGTTGCACAGGTATTTTCTTTCCCCCTTCTTAAATATGTTATCACAGAGGCACTACCACCGTTGATGATTGGCTTGGCCTTGGCCAGCGGTTGGTCCATCTTGGAGCCGGCTAGCATTGGCTCCATTGGACATGGGGGAAGCTTCTACCAGCTTCTCACAGAAGCCACCCCTGTAGCCGCCCTGCTACCAAAACCTTGCCACGCAAACCCAATACATAGTCTCACTGAGACATAGAGGTGAAAAATAAATCCTTCCTCACTGATCCCTCTCCTTTACATTCTGCAACAGGAAAGAAAAATAAATAGCAATTCACTGAAGTCCTTAGGCAAATTATTTGCATTTCAATAATCTTAATTAAACTGTTGTAATGACATAGTAGAGAACAAAGTAATTTTTGCAAGTGGCCGAAATTCTGTTCTTCAGTGGTAAAGATCCGAGATCCAATGATTGTATGAAGTATGAGACAGAATCCCAAAAAGCAACATGTAGGCATCTTTCTGTTATTCTTATCGTCACTTAGGTAAACAAAAAGATCAAAGAAACAGTCTGCTTTTCCAGTACTACTGCAATCATGCAAAACACTTAAGAAATTCACTAAACAGCCTACAAATTCTGAAAGTTTTCTGTTAATAAAGACATAATTATTTCTTTTCCCCCATACTTCTGAGTTTATGTTCTACACAAGCCAAAAAATCTTTAGTAATAATGTAAAATAACTGTATTCACTGTACTGAACTTTAAATGTTTTGAACTTTCTGGCTATAATAAAGATATTCAGGAAATGTTAATATATGGACAATGAGGACAGAGCATGTATAATTTAAAAAGTAATCACTGGAATAATACATCTATACAATATTTATCATAAGAAACATTTTGGGAGAACTAGAAGCTCAAATATATTTCAGAAAAGTTAAATGTCAAGGAATGAAGATACTATAGTACAAATTTATGGCCAAAAATACTGATTTTTTAACCCAGCAAGTTTTTTGAGGAGCATTATTTATGCATTAGCTTTTTCAACAAAAAAGCACAACCTATTTTTTTCCCCCAAACAATAGACAATACATGCATTTAAATAACACTTTAAGAATAGCAAATATGATCTTTATTTTTTTAAACACTGCAAATTAAAAAATGTATCTGACCCCCCCCCCCCCAATATATCGGTCAAGTAAGGATTTCCTGCAGCATGATAAATAAGGAATCCAGCAATAGACTTCAGCTTAGACCATCTTTTGAGAGAAAAAAAAAACAACCAGCCACAAAAACAGCTTTAGAATAAGATTGATCTGGTTGAATTCTCTTGCATTTTTGATACTATCTTCAACATCAGCTTTGCCCAAACAATTCTCCTATTCTTTTTTTCCTGCAGCATGGCTACTCTGAAAAAGCTTGAGTGAAAGTTACAGTAAAATCCCTCTAACTAGATAATGACCCTCAATGGATTACTGATTACATGGAAATGCTTGTTATGATTGATACACTCAAAATATTATGGGAAAAAAACAGAAATAAAAAAAAAAGAGATATCAGTGGTTCTTATCAAACCAAAACACATTGTTTTTCAAGATCTCTACTAAACTAACAAATTGGACAGGGACATATGACCTTAGTTGTTTATGTCCAAAGAGGGACTGTATCTACAAAAGTGTGGATATCTAAAATAGACATTAAATATCTACAACAAGCCATTTTAATTTCATAACTTGTGACAGTCTCTCCAAAACATATTAACTTTATTGGTTTCTTAATTAGAGGTAGGTAATTTGAAGGCCTTATTAAAATACTGTGCACACTTCATTAGTTTACTAATGTAATTCAGGATAACCATGCACAGAGCTCCAAGAACAGCAGCACATATAATAAATTATTTGGGCTTTTTTTTTCCCATGTGGTTTAACATGTCTTTGTTTTCTCCTATTATTTCATTATTTTGCGAAGACTGCATAAGAAGGGGCACTAGGTTGAGTAATCTGAAAGTCTTTTTCATCTTACAACCAAAAGCTTGCAGTCCAGCAATGTCTTCATATGCAGTCCTTTTACCCCCTTTTAAAGTTTTTGCAAATCATGCCGTCAGTTCTGACTGACAACCAGCATAAAGTCTGTTCTCCACTTTCAAACTAAAAAAAGTGTTTCACAATCATGTGGCATTATGATTAAAAATTACAGTTCATACACATTGAAAAGCAAAAATCTGAATTATAAAAAGTAAGCTGCCCTTATAGCTTCATCAAGCTATATATGTCAGGACAGTGCCAGTTAGTGAAAAAAGCTAGTTTAAGGTTTCTGTAAAACACATATTACAGCTTTCTTGTACTAGTTAACACCTAGAATACACAGGTTCCCAATGTTTTCCTTCCCTCCTCTCCCATTTATGACATTCAATGAAATCACATAATTTTGGCAAAGTTAAAAGGGTTTCTGTCTTGTTTTTGCCTTCAGCTTCATGTTAGAGGGACATACTTCTGGACTCAAGTACTATAATGCATAGTGGAAATCACCAATTAAAACAGCAACAGCAATTGAATATATTGCAAGTGGGAACAGCTATGTAATTTAAAAAGGAAATGTTTTTGTAAACACTGTCACACTGCAATGCTGTGTTAGGTGACTCATGTAAGGCTTGCATTAGCATGCTGAATATATATTTTTTCAGAATATGCTCAAATGATCCAAACATTGACACAGGTTCAACTCAAAATATACCAGAAGCACACACTCTTGAATTTTGCAATCACAATATATCTATAAAGCATGAGTAAACTTTTGTTTTGTTTTTATACAAAATTTAAAACCCCATTCCTCCCCCCAATATCCCATAACAAACCAAACCAAACCCCAAACCTTCGTTAGACACCGCTGGCTTTTTTTTTTCTTTTTTTTTTTTTTTTGCTACAGTTCTATTTATATCACTAAATCCAAGGTGGTCAATGTATTCCCAGGTTAAAAGAAGGAATATTATCATGCACTAGCAACTTTTTTGTTGTTAGATCTAAGGTTTCTGTAATTTCTGAAATAATATAACTGATCTGATGTTCTGTATTTTTTCATGATATTTTTAGGGAAATAGCATATACCCATTAGTACTTATGTTCAATAGTTTGAAATGTCTCTAAATTCACTGTTCTAATAAAGTTAAAATTATCTGAAGTTGAATCTGCCAAATACAAATTCATATTTAAGAGCTTATGTTCCAATCCTAGATATAATGGCATAAATTCTTCCAACAAAAATGGTTTCTACATCTGTATAAAACCCTAACAAGATTTAAGCATTACTTTGTGAATGTCCTCTGCGTGTCTCTGATTTACTCAGGAATGTACAAATGATTTTATACAGCATGATGCTAGTACCACTCTGTACTATAATAAGCTTTTTTTGCTTTTTAAATAAAAACAAAAAAATCCCTAGTCAGAAATAAACTGACAAAATTTACATTCTTCTCTTAAAAAAGTAAATAAAATAACATTATTTAAAATGTGAATTAGCTGTAAGACATTGAATACAATTACATAGATATATATCAAAACAGCACATTCAATTTGCCAAAAATTAATGATTGCAAAGCCAGTGTGGGTGCTGCCATATATATATAGACATGTATGTACAATGATTATAGCATTCATAATTGCACTATACCTACAGTCAGTTTTCAATTATAAGGTGTTTTATGAGGGAACAAAAAATAGCAACTGTTCTTATTATTGTTGTTTTGGAGTTGGGAGGGTTAAGGATAAAACCATCTCATTAGTATTTATTGTTAACTTTGTTAGTCAACTAATAAGTCATTCTTTTCCCACCTCTCCTCTGCTGCTGAGGCACAATTTCTGTGCTAAGTGCAGTCTAGTGCTACTTGGCATTGTAGATAATCAATCCAATTACATTTGACCTCTGAGCTCTCTGTAGCTTGCTAGCAATCATGCACCTAGTCAAAAAAACACCTTTCAACCTAAGCTGCTCATCAATGTGTGCTACATTTTTGTTATTAAAAATTTGCATGTTTAAATGTCAAGAGTGATTTTCTCATTGTTTTATTTACATTAATAAATCTTTCTAAAGAACATCAAGAGAGGCTATTTTGTATGAAGCCTATCAAATGTCTGTGAATCAGTTAAGAGGCAACCTTATCAAGAAAGGTTCCTGAATGTGATCATTCATCAATAATTTCATGCTGTACAAAGGTGCTTTGATATTATTATAGAAAACATTGTATGCAATGTCATGCCATCTCTGACATAAGGAGACAGTTAAACTGTCTTCTATACATGTATACCTAGTAGCATATTCACTCACATTGTTGGTTTTGGCATTAAAAATTTGAACATTTTCTAACAAAGGGAACATATGAGCTGAAATTATGGTGGTTTATCATTTGGCAGTTGGCTCAGTCAGGTCAGTTCCCAATCTGGTATTTCAATCTGTATCTTATGTTTCAAAAGTACTGGTTTTATAAAAAGCCAGATTTGGCAAGATTTTACATAGCAAAAATATTTTTTCTACTGTGGAAAAGCACACTTTAAAAAAGCTCTAACTTAAGAAAAAATGCATGAAACTGGATAAAAAAAGCTTCCAGGCTGTTTCAGGCTGTAGCCACTGGGGAAAATGTAGTGTCCATGACATTTCTGTTTGGCATTTGTGAATAAAGAAAAGAGAAAATAATGGCACATGGCAATTAAAAAGAGATTCTGTGATATTCCATGAACATCCCAGGTTTGTGTCTTTAATTATTTCATTACTGCCTACTATGCATCTATCTGAACTGTGAAAGTATGGTTAAACTCTAAATATATACTATATTGCAATCCCAATATTCTAGCCTCAAAAGTAAAGACAGAATGAAAACACTCATGTAAAGAATTTAAAACTCACACTATCAATACTTTTGATCCTTCAGAGAAAGTACATTCTGTAAAATTTGAATGACTGATAACTTCAGTTCTGATGATAGCATTTTTCCTGACCAAATCGCTCAGAAAATATTTTACCAAGGAATGCAACTGGGAAAATGGCCACTGTACCTTTAAAAACATAAGGAGGGGAGGAAGGAGGGAGAGAGAAAGGGTCAGGGAAAGAGGAAACCAGTTTGATTTTGCTTCAGTAGCAAAAAACTGTTATCCGTTGTGAGTGTACGACTGAGAATTTAAAACACATTGAGTCACAAGGTTTTGCCTAAAAAATAAGGAAATGTACTGTGAATACATCTTTTGTTTTTCCTCCATACAGTTTAAATAAAATCATAATATTAAATAAAAACTCTGTGGACATTCAACAGAGTCCAGGCTGGCAATAAATTAGTATTATGCAATTTGTTTTCACAGATAATACAGTCCCTCTTGTGTATCTTCAATCACCCAGAGATGGTCTTGGAGGGCCTCCTAAGCACAGTTAGACCAGGTTGTACTCCTTCAGATTTAACTGTAGGATTGTGTCCTTGACAGCAGCAAAGACGAAGCGTATATTCTCTGTGTCTGTAGCACATGTGAAGTGGGAGTAGATAATTTTGTCACTGTCTGGATTCAGGTCTACAAACATTTTCAAGATGAACTCTCGTGCTGCTTGTGCATCCCGTTGTGGTCCTGATAATTAAGAAGGAAAAAGTCAGTTTTTCCTAAAGTCAATTAAATATTTGAGCTTCTTTAAGAGGGGAACCTTAGAAGCAGAAAACAGAAGAAAGACTCAGTCTGTGATCCTCGTATAAGAGAAGGGGAAATTTTTAATAATAAATACTACCATACACTGTCTTTTCCCAGTAGGAATCATTAAAAAATAAAAATGGAAGGAAATTCCAGAAGTTGATCATGTAGAAGCTTTTCTTTTCCTGCTGACTATCCTCTTTCTTCCATAAGACGTTTAAAATGGAGAAGTGAAATTGATAACCTATAACCACACAAAATGAACAACAGAAGAAATAGTTGCTTTATACTAATAAATATTTTTAAAAATAATAGAATTGGCCCATTTTCAGTCTGTATCTACTATATTTAAAGTATACTTAAGTACAGAATCACAGAAAGGTCAGGGTTGGAAGGGACCTCTGCAGATCATCTAGTTCAATCCCCCTGCTAAAGCAGGTTCGCCTAGAGCAGGTTGCACAGAGTTGCATCCAGGTGGGTTTTTAATGTCTCCAGAGAAGGAGACTCCACAACCTCTCTGGGCAGCCTGTTCCAGTGGTCTGTCACCCTCAAGGTAAAGAAGTTCTTCCTTGTATTCAGATGGAACTTCCTGTGTTGCAGTTTGTGCCCATTGCCCCTTGTCCTGTTGCTGGGCACCACTAAAAAGAGTGTGGCCCCATCCTCTTGACACTCACCCTGAAGATATTTGTAGACGTTGATAAGATCCCCTCTCAGTCTTCTCCAGGCTAAACAGGCCCATCTCTCTCAGCCTTGCCTCATAAGGGAGATGCTCCAGTCCCCTCATCATCTTGGTAGCCCTCTGCTAGGCCCTGTCCAGTAGTTCCCTGTCTCTCTTGAACTGGGGAGCCCAGAACTGGGCACAGAACTCCAGATGCTGCCTCACCAGGGCAGAGTAGAGGGGGAGGATAACCTCCTTTGTCCTACTGGCCACACTCCTCCTAATGTACCCCAGGATCCCATTGGCCTTCTTGGCCACGAGGGCACACTGCTGGCTCATGGTCAACTTGCCTGTCCACCAGAACTCCCAGGCCTTTCTCCACAGAGCTGCCTTCCAGCAGGTCAGCCCCAGCCTGTACTGGTGCAGGGGGTTGTTCCTCCCTAGGTGCAGGACCTTATATTTGCCTTTATTGAACTTCACTAGGTTCCTCTCTGCCCAACTCTCTAGTCTGTCCAGGTCTCACTGAATGGCAGCACAGCCTTCTGGTGTATTAGCTACTCCTCCCAGTTTTGTATCATCCGCAAACTTGCTGAGGGTACATCCTATCCCTTCATCCAGGTCATTGATTAATAAGTACGTTCTTTTAAAATGTAGCAAAATCAAGTTACATCCTAGACTGACACTGTCTCCAATAGAATTTAATTTACTTTAGTGATAATAAAATATAAATGCTTGCTAGCTGAAGCTGTTAAATTGCAAAAAGTTAATGTTCTAACAAATCATTTATCTAAATTATATATTTAAATTTCTAATTTATAATATATGTATAGTCCTATTAAGTCTAAATTAAGTTTGTAATTTTCAGAACACCACAAAGGCTATATATAAATGTTTTGCTTTACACAAGACAGAAGGCAAAATAATGATTTCCAGTTTAGAACAGTGAGGATTTGTTCATGTTTACAGCCAAAAAAGCAGCAAAGAAGCAGAAACATGAGCCACAAGCTATTATTTTCCTATACTGCTATTCTGTACCAATGCAGTTTTCATAGGCCATTATTCCCATGCCCTCCTTTTTCTTCAATGTGGGTTTCTACAGAACATGTATGTTTGCTGTGCCTCCTCCTCCTATCTCCTCGTTAGTCCTGGTCTTGTTACATGAAAATATAAATACCAGTGATCAGCTGTTAAATAGTTCTGTCCTTCAGTGGTTATGAAATCTGTACTTAGGGGGTTAGTGTGTGCCCACATAACTTTCAGTAACTGCACAATAAAACTTAGTTTTAATACTTAAATACAATTGCAAACATTTCTAATTTGGATAACTGCAAAAATTAGATAGCAAAGGAAGCACAGAAGAGAAATCATATGCTTTCTGATATCTATTGGTTGCAAAACCTTGTGGAAGGAGAACATGATTCTGCAACAATATCTTGGTGTATGCACATGAATATATATGTGTATATATGTATAGACACATACACAAACTACACATTTGCTGAGATGTACAGAAGAACATGTAAACAGATAAGTTCTCTGAGGTAGGACAGAGAGGACTGTTCAAAAATTTTAAAAAAGTTTCTCAACAGATTCTATCCTTTAGCTTCAGCACACATTTTATAGAAACCGCAGCAACAATAAATTTCACTACAATTCTTTTTTACTCTTAATGAGTTTAAATATTTTTAAAGGAGACTCCAAGACTTTCAAAGACAATGATTTCTTCAAAATAAGCCATTTATTGTTTTAATCAACTTCCTAGAATTTTGTTAGTTTTACAATAGGTAGACACAGGCAGGGTTGTCCCTCTCAAAATCTACTGCACTATTCAAAGCCTGTATACAAATTTTGCTTACCTAAAATGTCTGCTGATTAATATGTAATTTAAAATTTTTTTTGACTGGAGTTCAAGCACAGAAAAGTGAGGTTAAAAAGAAACTTTGCCACATCAGGAATTTAGAAAAACGGGAATGAGCCTATGTTAGATTTACAATGCTAAGTGGTTATGATCTAAATAATCTTGGAAAATAATTATAATACAAATAAATAGGTTTCTTGTCCATTGCTCCCTATTTAGCAGTCTTCAAAGGATCTCTCAATATGTTAGTCAAGTCCTATATAAAAAATACTACAATCTGGCTTGGCTACATTAGCTTAGTGAGTGTAATAATTTTTCTTTGAAGACTCTGGAGGGGAGTGTGCTCCTGTGGATAGACATTTTTCTCTTCTTTCCTTCCCAAGTGTATTGGGTCTGGCTGAGCCCCATAACAGCCCTCATAGTGCTGTGGTTTGTATTGGTAGCTAGAAAGGTGGTGGTGATACACCAGTGTTTTGGCTACTACTGAGCAGTGATCGCGCAGCAATCAAGGCTGTCTCTCCAGCATTCCCCCCTCCTCACCAGTAGGCTGGAGGTGGGCAAGATCTTGGGAGGGGACAGAACCAGGACAGCTGACCCAAACAGACCAAAAGGATATTCCATACCATATGATGTCTGCTCAGATATAAAAGCTAGGAGAAAGGAGGAGGAAGGGGAGGCATTCGTTATTTACAAAGTTTGTCTTCTGGAGCAACTGCTACATGCACTGAAGCCCTGCTTCCTGGGAAGTGGCTGAACATTGCCTGCTGATGAGAAGTAGAGAATAACAACTTTTGTTTTCCTTTGCTTCTGCGTGCATGACTTTTGCTATTGCTTCATTAAACTGCCTTTATCTTGACCCACAAGTTTTTAGTCCAGTCTGTGAGTCAGTCTTTTTGTATTAGCTGTGAATGCATACCTTCATGTGATACTCTGACCCTTGACCATGTCTCAGTCTCTCATCCAATGTTGTTATGACATACTGTGCAGTACAACTGCTTAGTTTAATCAGTCCAATTTGCCATCCTGGTTAGCATTTCTCATTCCTGTGATACTTTCTCCATTGTGTTACCACACAGGAAACTTCATGGGAGAAGTGATCCAGCTGAAAAATACCTAATTCTGATGAGTTCTCCAAATCTGTCCATCTTCAACATCTCCAAACAGGGTGCTGGAACAGCAGAGGGGACCACACAGTGATCCATGCAAGCCAGAGACTGTGTAATCCACCTCATCTTTCCACCAGAAGAAATCAAATCAAACCGTAACCTTGTCTAAGGGGTTAAGTCCAGCAAGATCTGCGGAATTAAGAGTCAGATGCTTAAAGACTTTCAAGTCTGGCCTACTCATTATGGCCCTACTGGTCCACAACCTTCTTTTGTTTCCCTTACACATAGCAAAGGAGAAGAGAGGGTTTCTCTGAGCTGACTGATTGTAAACATACTAACCTTCTATGATGAAATGACTGGCTTAGTAGATGAGGGGAGAGCAGTGGATATCATCTACCTAGATTTCCCATAAGATCTTCATAGGCAAGCTGCTGAAGTATGCGCTGGATGAGCAAACAGTGAGGGGGATTGAAAACTGGCTGAATGGCTCAGATCAGAGGGTGGTGATCAGTGGCACAAAGTCTAGTTGGAGGTCAGTAAATAGTGGCATACCCCAGGGTCAGTATTGGGTCCAGTCCTGTTCAACATCTTCATTAATGATCTGGATGAGGGAGCAGAGTGTACCATTGGCAAGTTTGCTGATGACACAAAACTGGGAGGAGTGGCTGATATGCTGGAGGCACCTCAACAGGCTGGAAAAATGAGCCGACAGGAACCTCATGCAGTTCAGCAAGGGGAAGTACCAAGTCCTGCACCTGAGGAAGAACAAGCCTAGGCACCAATATATGCTGGGGGCCACCAGGATGGAAAGTAGCTTTGCAGAAGAGGACCTGAGGGTCCTGGTGGACACCAAGTTGAACATAAGCCAGCAATGTGCTCTTGTTGCAAAGGCTAATGGTATCCTGGGCTGAATTAGGAAGAGTGGTCCCAGCAGGTCAAGGGAGGTGATCCTTACCCTCTCTTCAGCGCTGGTGAGGCCACACCTGGAGTCTTGTCTCCATCTCTGGGCTCCCCAGTACAAGAGAGACATGGATATACTGGAGACAGTCCAGCAAAGGGCCAAAAAGAAGATTGAGGGACTGGAGGAAAGGCTGAGAAATTTGGCACTGTTTAGCCTAGAGAAGAGAAGGCTCAAGCAGGGTTCTCATCAATGTGTAGAAATACCTGGAGGAAAGGTATAAAGAAGATGGGCCAGGATCTTGTCGATGGTGCCCAGTGACAGGACAAGAGGCAATGTGAACAAGCTGAAGCACAGGACATCTGAACATCAGGAAACCCTTTTTTACTGTGAGGGTGACTGAACACTGGAACAGGTTGCCCAGAGAGGTTGTGTAGTCTCCCTCCTTGGAGATATTAAAAAACCATCTGGACATGGTCCTGGGCAATAGGCACGAGGTGACCTTGTTTAAGCAGGGAGGTTGGGCCAGATGATCTCCAGAGGTCCCTTCTAACCTCAACTATTTGGTGTGAATTTTGTCTGTTTTTTTCTGGACAAGCATTTAACACAGGTGTATTTCCACTTGAGTGATGATAACAGAAGGGTCCATAGAACCTTCCCACCTGCAGGATGTCATCTAGGGCACCTGTCACACTTGTAACTTGAAAGGACAAGAAACATTTTCTATTCAACTGACAGTTCTCTTCTGTATAGTACTATCAAGCTAAGCTTATACTGACTCATAAATAAGTATGGTCTGATCCTGCAGGCTGTTCACTGTGAACATGACCTTTCCTCTCAAACAGGAAAAACCTTTAACTTTTTCCTTTTATCACTCTCCAGTTTTGCAAATGAGAGATTTAATCTTTGTTTGTAGCTTTTGAATCTGCTTTTCACTCTCTGGTGAGACAAAAGAGATGTTATTGTATGAATTTGGGTTTTTTTCTCTGCTACCAAAGCCTCCACTCAGTTACCTTAGAATACCTAACTTTTCACCTCAGGAGAACTTTCTGAAAGTACAGCTTGCTTAGAAAAAGCTGTGTGTTCCACGTAATGTTTTCTGGGAGAAGCACATTAAACTTCACATAAGTAACATAAAATTAAAATAAAGGAAACAAAAAAGAAATGGTATAATGAAAGGGAGGGAGGAGTGACACTGGTATCTCTGACAGCCACAGAGAATTTATGACACTTCTGTTCAGATATCCAGCCTTAAACAAAAAACCAACAAAACCAAACAAAAACAAACCAAAAAATAAAAAAGAGTATGTGAGACACTGTATAAAAATGAGAAATGTATTTTTATGTAATTTCAGCTTTATACTTCAATTCAAACCCTCGCCACAACTTATGAACAAGGACAGAATAAGGCCCATTGATAATATGATGTTATTAATCTAGAATAAATAATTTCACATGAAAGGTATTGCCATCCTATCCAGAATTAATGGAGGTATAAACCAAAATCCTAGTAATCAAGAAATCCCGCAAGACAAATATGGTGTATTAAAAGCTGCTGGTTTTAATAATTTTTTAAAAAACATGACCAGCAAGTCATTCAATTACAAACTAACCATTTGGTGTACTAAGTACAATTTGTAAAGAAGAAAACGGGTGTAATGAAGAATGGGTGGTAATCTTTGTCCTAAGAACCTCTAAGCAAAATACGGGCAAGGCTATTACCTTTTGTCATTACCACAGTATAAATGGCGCATGAGCTCATGGCAATATACTTACCATCATACTCTGGGAAATAATCAACTAAATGGGAGTACATAATTTTCTCCTCTAAGAGATCTTTTTTATTCAAGAACAGAATGACTGAAGAATTCTGGAACCATGGATATGTGATAATTGTCCTAAAGAGTGCTTTGCTTTCTTCCATTCGATTCTGGAACACAAAGATAAATTTATGCAGTCGTGAAAATAAATTTTAACATATTTTTAAATCAATATGCATTTCATGCATATTCCATTTTATTTGATAAACAGATCCATTTAATGTTTTCCACCTTCTTAATGAAATGTAAGATTTAACTGATTCATTTACAGTTCATAGGTAAGTGGTAAATTAAATGTGCAGGCAGTTTCCTTTTGCAAACTCAATGAAAAAAACATAATTATTCTTTAAAACACAGGTCATGGACATGATAGCTGTAAAAAGGTACTATTGTAAATACTGATAATGCACAGTTATGATCAGCCAACAAATTCATGGGTACTGAAATGCATGTGGTTAAAGGCAGAGACAAGTGTACAATAAGACATAATAATTACATTTTAAGAACAAACCTTATTTATTTTATATGACTTTCCTGAACTTTAAATGCAAGTAATCCTTAATTTTTTGAAAGAGATCAGCTTTAAAATAGTTCAAGGTAAATTTGGAATTCACTCATTGATAACCTGAGAATATTTCCCCAAATCAAAGGTTTATGACATAAAATCTTACAAATGGTAAATTTATTTCTAACGTCATCGCGTTAGCCTTTACTTAAGCTTTGCTTAATTGCTCCTGAAAAGTATTTTGCATTATAGTGGAAATGTAAGTGAAGCATACAGTTGCATTTGTAAGGGCTTTCTGACACTAAACTTCTGTTGTGTTTTGATACATTTCTAAAGAACCATTAGGCTGACATGATGCAGTTAATACAGAGTTGGAACAAACTGAGTTCGGTGCAAGGAATTAACTCTACTCCTTTCTTTATTTGGAAAACTCTAAGGCAGGCCTGATTAGCTATGGAAGCTTTTTTTTAAGAGCTGACACCTGAAAACAACAGTTTCACCACCAAACAGGCCTCCAGAGAACAAAATCAAGGAAGTGAATCCTGCAGATTCTGCTGTTGCTGAGCTATAGAATCACAGAAGAAGTTGTAAAAGACACTTAAGATCGAGTCCAACCATAAACTTAACACTGCCAATTCCACCACTAAACCATGTCCCTAAGCATCGCAGCTACAGCTACACGTCTTTTAAATACCTCCAAGGATGGTGACTCAACCACTTCCCTGGGCAGCCTGTTCCAATGCTTGACCACCCTTTCAGTGAAGAATTTTTTCCTAAAATGAAATCTAAACCTCCCCTGGTGCAACTTGAGGCCATTTCCTCTTGTCCTGTCACTTGTTATCTGGGATAAGAGACCTACCCCCACCTGCCTACAGCCTCCTTTCAGGAAGTTGTAGAGAGCAATAAGATCCCCCCTGAGTCTACTCTTCTCCAGACTAAACAACTCCAGTTCCCTCAGCCACTCCTCATAAGACTTCTTCTCTAGACCCTCCACCAGCTTCATTTTCCTTCTCTGGACACGCTCCAGCACCTCTACATCCCTCTTGAAGTGAGGGTCCCAAAACTGAACACAGTATTTGAAGTGCAGCCTCACCAGTGCCGAGTATAGGGGGACAATCACTTCCCTTGTCCTGCTGGTCACACTGTTTCTGATATGAGCCAGGATGCTATTGGCCTTCTTGGCCACCTGGGCACACTGCTGGCTCATGTTCAGCCAGCTGTTGACCAACACCCTCAGGTCCTTTTCCTCTAGGCAGCTTTCCAGCCACTCTTCCCCAAGCCTGTAGCATTGTGTGGGGTTGTTATGACCCAAGTGCAGAACCTGGCACTTCTCGTTCAACCTCATACAACTGGCCTCAGCCCATCGATCCATCCTGTCCAGATCCCTCTGCAGAGCCTTCCTGCCCTCAAGCAGATCAACACTCTCGCCCAACTTGGTGTCATCTGCAAACTTCCTGAGGGTGCACTCAATCCCCTCGTCCAGATCATTGATAAAGATATGAAAAAGAACTGGCCCCAATACTGAGCCCTGGGGAACACCACTTGTGACCTGCTGCCAACTGGATTTAATTCCATTCACCACCACTCTTTGGGCCCAGTCATCCAGCCAGCTTTTAACCCAGTGTAGAGTACACCTGTGCAAGCCATGAGCAGCCAGTTTCTCCAGGAGAATGCTGTGGGAGATGGTGTCAAAGGTTTTACTAAGGTCCAGGTAGACAACATCCACAGCCTTTACTTCATCCACTAGGTGGGTCATCTTGTAGAAGGTGATCAGGTTCTTCAAGCAGGACCTGTCTTTTCTAAACCCATGCAGGCTGAGCCTAATCCCCCAGTTGTCCTGCATGTGCCGCACGATGGCGCTCAGGATGTTCTGTTCCATAACCTTCCCTAGCACTGAGGTCAGGCTGACAAGCCTGTAGTTTCCCATATCCTCCTTCTGTCCCTTCTTGTAGATGGGTGTCACATTGGCTAACCTCCAGTCTTCTGGGACCTCTCCAGATTGCCAGGACTGTTGATAAATGATGGAGACCACCTTGGTGTGCTCTTCTGCTAGCTCCCTCAGTACCCTTGGGAACCCAGATACCCTTCTATGAACCTAGATTTTACAACTATACTCTGCTGTCTCTAGTCCACTAGATTACTAGCTCTCCTGGAAATCTGGAACTAATTTTTGTATTTATTGCCCTGAGAACACAAAATTTTATATATTTAGAAGAGCTACCTGTGATCCGTGTTTGAATGCAGTTTTTCCTGGTATATGGAATAATAATATACTTTATGTAGAAAAAATCTACTGTTTAATCAGGCCATGAAAGCAATGCAAGAGGAGCAGCAGAACACTGAAAGTTTTTGAGTCACATCTCTTACACAGATGACAGGCACAAGTATCAAAGAAGGATTAGATTCTATCATAGTATCACATTGATGCTATCCATAAGAGAGAAGTAGGGCATTTATACACACTCTCTCACTTTGGTGCTGAAATTTTAATACTGTTTCACAGTTCGAAGGTTAGTTGTATTTTGCAGAGTGTGAAAAAATGTCCATTGACTGATTAACAAAGTATCCAAGTTCAATTATTATATTCCTTAATGAACTTGTCACATCACAGTGAGGAATAAGAATGATATTTATTGTAAATTTCTTAATTTAGGGTGACAAATAATACATTTAAAACATTTGCATATTTCTGTCACACATTCTGACAAAAATACACTTTGCTTTATGTGCAATAAATAGATTCATTCTTGCTTTCTGGGACTGGAAGAGAAGGGAGAAGGATGGGAATAAAGCAGTGTTCTGGTATGATAAAAAAATCTATATAGAATAATAGAATGGTTTGGGTTGAAGGGACCTTTAAATGTCATCTAGTCCAACTCCCTTGCAATGAGCAGGGACATCTTCAACTAGATCAGGTTTCTCAGAGCCCCACCCAACCTGGCCTTGAATGTTTCCAAGGGGTGGGGCATCTACCACCTTTCTGGGCAACCTGTTCCAATGTTTCACCACCCTCATCATAAAAAAATTTCTTCTTTATATCCAATCTAAACCTACCCTCTTTCAATTTAAAATTGTTGGCCCTTGTCCTGTCACTACAGGCCCTGGTAAAAAGTCTCTCCCATCTTTCTTATAAGCCCCCTTTATATATTGAAAGGCCACAATAAGGCCTCCCTGGAGCCTTCTTTTCTCCAGGCTGAACAACACCAACTCTCTCAGCCTTTCTTCATAGGAGACATGTTCCATCCCTCTTTTTGTTCCATCCCTCATTTTTGTGGCCCTCCTCTGGACTTGCTCCAACATGTCCGTGTCCTTGTGCTGGGGACTCCAGAGCTGGACACAGGACTCCAGGTGGGGTCTCACAAGAGCAGAGGGCCAGAATCACTTCCCTCAACCTGCTGGCCACGCTTCTTTTAATGCAGCCCAGGATATGATTGGCTTTCTGGGCTGCAAGGACACATTGCTTGTTCATGTCCAGTTTTTCATTCACCAGTTCCCCCCAAATCCCTCTCCACAGGGCTGCTCTCAATCCATTAATCCCCCAGCCTGTACTGATACTGGGGATTGCCCCAACCCAGGTGCAGGCCCTTACACTTGGCCTTGTTGAACTTCATGAGGTTCACATGGGACTACTTCTCAAGCTTGTCCAGGTCCCTCGGAATGGCATCAGGCATGTCAACTGCACCACTAGGCTTGGTGTCATCTGCAAACTTGCTGAGGGTGCACTCAATCCCACTGTCTACATCATTGATGAAGATATTAAACAGTATTGGTCCCAATATGGACTCCTGAGGCGTCTGTCTCCATCTGGACATTGAGCCATTGACCACTACTCTATGGATGCAACCATCCAGCCAATTCCTTATCCACCAAATTGTCCATCCATCAATTCCATCTCTCTCCAATTTAGAGACAAGGATGTTGTGGGGGACTGTGTCAAAGGCCTTACAGAAGTCCAGACAGATGACATCCATAGCTCTTCCCTTGTCCACTTTTGTACTCACTCCATCATAGAAGGCCACTAGGTTGGTCAGGCAAGACTTGCCCTTGGTGAAGCCATGCTGGCTGCCTCAAATCACCTCCCTGTCCTCCATGTGCCTTAACATAGCTTCTAGGAGAATCTGTTCCATGATCTTCCTGGGCACAGAGGTGAGACTGACAGATTTGTAGTTCACAGGGTCCTCCTTTCTACCCTTTTTAAGAATTAGCGCAATTATTTTTTTATTATTTTTGCTTTTTTATTGTTTACAAAAGCTTGTGTCGAGAGCTGATTCTCAGTAGATCACAGCAAGGGTGCAGCTCTGCTACGTACAAAACCCTGACCCAGAATCAGGTCATCTACGAATGATTTAGCGCTGGGTGCCCCACAATCATATGGTACCTGATGGGGAAGAGGCAGTGCTGCATTTGTCCACCCCTCCAGTCTTGACCACAAGCAGTGCTTTGCACCAGGCTGTCGTGAGCCCACCGAGGTGCCGGTGGCACTGTGGTATTGCTATGTTTAGGTGGGATTCTGACTTAGAGGTGTTCAGTCATAAGCCTGCAGATGGTAGCCTCATGCCAGTGGCTCCTCAGCCAAGTGCATGCACCAGGGGTCTGAGTCTGTGGTTCCTCTCACACTGAATGGGATTACTATTGCAACAACACATCATCAGTGGGGTAAAACTAACCTGTCTCACAATAGTCTAATAGACAGGATACAGCTTACTGAAAGCCAAAACTAAGCACCAGATGGGTGCTTAGCTCCAAGATGGGCTGGATCCACCCAAGAGCTAGAGGAACACAGGCCTAAGGCTGTTGGAATGTGCCACAAGTTTTTGTATGTATGACTTGAAAAAATGCTTTGAATTACAGTTATAAACATATTTCAAACTGAAAACGAAAAAGTTTCAAAAGTTTTTCACTGATGTTAATAAGGAACATAAATAAATAGTTTAGCGGTGAGGTGGAAGAACCATCTTCAAGACAAAGAGGAGTTTTAGAACTTTTACTTCCACATTTGCCTCCAAAATGTTTTGTTTTGAAAGAGAAAACTTGAAAACTCAAGACAGCTTTATGAGTAAGTTCTTTTTCATAAGAGTTGTAAAAAATTCATGGAATAATCACTTCAGTCATTTCAAAGTGGTATGAAAGCCCAAGACAGAAGGGAAATGTTCATTCCATATGTTCCATTCAGTTTGTAAAATGTGAACACTTTTAGCTGATAACAACAAAGGACAAGACTGTATACTCTGAAAGCCCAGGAAGATATTCTTCCATCTTCTAAAGAAGATGGCCAAGTTATAAATAATTTAACACACTAACATCCAAGCAAAATTGTGAAAGTGAGGTTTCTCTTCAATTTCCTTCTAAAAAGACTATTTCAATGTATTTTTATTTACATTTAACAGAAACCAAAATGTTCACAAAAACTAGGAGCCTATTTATAGCACACATTACAGTCTTAAATTCATCTCTGTCTACCTCATTAAGCAGGATGCATTTTATGCTGAAAGCATTTTGCACTACTGTTTTTCCTTGTTTCATTCATGTTCCACTCTGTGTTCCATACTTGGGGTCTAGTTGAAAACACAATACTGGTAGTGTGATTCTGTTAGATCAATACACTGAGAAAAATAATTAAATTCACATCTGGCACCCTACCTTCTGACACCCTGCCCCTTGACCAAAATTGGCAGCACAGGCAGGGTGCTGCCCACATTATTCCTGTAAGGTATGATTCTCTCAAATCGCACTACCATTGGTGGAGCCAAGGGGTGGTACAATACTTACCTCCATTCAAAAGGCATTTGCACGATTCATTGTTGCTGCAAGATGACCTGGACACCAGATGCCCTGCCCCTGGCCCTTCCCTGTGAGCCTTGCAGTGCCTCACCTTCAGTCCCTACTTCCTCTAAGGTGCTGCCTGAGAACTGGTGGGTGGGTGTCCACCACCAGACAGAGATATGCCTCCTAGTTCTGTTTCCTGGCACACATTTTTGCATACCCTACGTCCTAGGCTTGATTATGAATGATGTACCACTTATCTATAGGATGATGTACTTATGTTTATCCAAAAGTTGGGAAACGTCCAAGGACCCTTATTGCTAACATGACGGATGCACTAATTGCTAAGTCCTTGGATTTGTCATCTTTAAAAAGCCATCTGGTCCTAAGTTCCTGTTGTTTATACAGCGTGGCAAAGACAAGGACTTAAATCATGGTCACTAGTTTAGCGAGATATGTAAATGAGTTCCTGGAATTGTAATGAATATGTAAATGATTTCCCAGAAAGTTAATGAATATGTATGAGTTGCTTGTATAAAGAGGGGACTGAAAAATCCCCTCGGTGTGCATGACTTTGGTGGAGCGATCCCCCATGCACCCAGCGCTGCAGAATAAAGATAACCTCCGCTTGCTTCTGTATTGGTGGCTGATTCTTCAAATCCATTTGGCACCCCAGATGGGAGCTCCTCTGCTCGGCTGCGGGACCCATTGAGAGCGGGGACTCCCTAGGGTACCCCCGGGGATTTTCCCGCAGGGGCTCCTCATCTCATCTGGATCACCATGGGAGCAGACAAGGACTCCATCTTGTGGAGCAAAGGTACTATCTTTATTCAAATATTATATTAATTGTAAATATTATATTACTATTATATTTAGAACAGTACTGTTTTGTTCTGGATATTTCCGGTTCTGGGACCGGTCCGTCTGTAAAGCTGTCCGTAAATCATAAGATTTCTGTGTGCTTATGCAGGGTGGCATATGCCAGGTAGCTAGCACCGCAGGTATACATCTGATTCTGATCTGGTAATTTGTGTTTTAGTCTGAAGACTAAAACGTTGGATAATTCGGAGTCAATCCATATACATAAGATTGATATTCGATTCTGTTTTGGTATTTGTTTTGATATTAAAGTAATATCGGAAATTCATGTTTTAGTTTGAAGACTAAAACGTTGATGATTTGGAGTCAATCCTTGTATATAGGATTGATAATTATAGGATTAATAATAATTGTTGTGCTTATTTTATGTTTTAAATGTAAGAACATTTCTGTATTGGGTGTGATATGAATGTGGGTATGCGAGTATTGTATTGAACATCCGAGGGGTTAGTGTAAACCTCTGTACATCTTAAGGTGCTTGTGGTGTAAAGAATTATTATATATACGGTGGGGGCAAGAAATTGAATGCCCTAACTGTAAGGCTTGGACATCCTGGGATAAGAGAGAGAGCTGTAAGTGAAATTAGAGTGGTCTGTGGTTGGGAAAGCAATTAAGATATTATGGGGGGAAAACAGAGTGGTGGAATAGTAAGAAAGAGTCCACTGGGATGTGTTCTAAGTCACTGGAAGGAAATAGGAGGGCAACCTGGAGGAAGTGTGAATAAGAGAACTTTGATTAAGTGTTGTAACCAGTGGTGGCCCCTGTATAAATTGGGGGATGGAGAAGAATGGCCCTTAAATGGGACACTGAATTATAACGTTTTGCTACAATTAATGTTATTTTTAAGGTGGGAGGAAAAATGGGATGAAGTAATATGTGCAGATATGTTTGTGTGTCAGGAGTAGTGTGGGATTAACACCACCTGATCCTTTGATTATGGGTCTAGAAAAGGATAGGAAAAATCTGAGACCTAAACTAGAAAGATGTTCTTGTTGAAATTTTTATGTAAAAAAAAAAAAAAAAGGAGCAAAAAAAGGAGCTCAGGTTATGGTTCCTTCTGTGGAACAACCAGAATGAAACACGTTGTAAGATATAAAAACTTGCACTAATGTATGTAAAACCTGAGGCGGGGTGTGTGTGTGTGTGTGTGGAGAATCAAAGACCCTGTGAAAGTGTTAAAGTATTGGGGTGAGTTTGTACAAACCCACGTACCCCCTCGAAGGTGCGGCTGAGTCCTGCGGGACGCATGGCAGGGTGTTTGCTGTTTGCCTGCGAAGGCATGGTATGTAAGAACGCAGACTTAAAGCAACAAGTAGCAGATTTGCATTCAGGGTCAGAAAGAGTTAAAACAGAAGTGCTGCTGCAGAGGCAGGCTTGTGTAACCTGCAGAGCAGGAAGAGCATCTCCTGCCCCGAACCCTTCTGCTGGTGAGGAGGAGGGGGTTGCTGTTGCTGACAACTGAGCAGAAGGACCTGACAATGTCACCCCGATTGCTGCAGCATTTGCAGCACAACAGGACCGGTAACGGCCCCTCTAGGGCAGGCAGCGGGTCTGAGGAGAGTAAAGGTGAATCTCGGATGGGGAAATGTAGAGGTTTGAAAGTTGGTTGTGAAAGACTTATCAGGATGATCTAATAGGACTCAGGGGTCCTCAACTTTTTAACCAGGGGGCCGGTGCGGATGCAGTGGCAGGCAGTCATCTGCGGCTGCTTGGTTTCCCCCCCCAACCCCCGGCGGGGGGGTTCTGTAAATACCGGGGGCCGGATTGAGGACCCTGGGGGGCCGTATCCAGCCCGCAGGCCGTAGTTTGAGGACCCCTGCACTAGATAAAGGTTCGAGTTGATTGTTACTAGGTAATCGTGATGTAGAAAAGTTGATAGAAGGAACAGGGAACGTTGATAGAAAAGAGCTGGGACGTGCTAAACTGGCAGAGGCGGGAGGAATGTCAGGCAGAAGTGAAAAGTGAATCCCTCTCCTATGGGATCGGATCACTGTGCATATTGTAGGGAAAGTGGACACTGGAAGCGAGATTGCCCTAAGCTAAAGAACCAGCAAGGGGTTCTGGTGAACTAGGGACTAGGAAAAATGAGGTGGAAATTTTAGTGAATACAAAAACAACTTATTTGGTGTTAAACTTCAGTGAAAAGAATTTGTTACAGTTGTGGGAGCTGCTGGCCACCAGGAAAACATCCTGAAACCTTTAAAGTACTAACTAAGAGAACAAATAAGAATGCCAAATTCACCAAAATCTTTGTTGGGATGAGATTTATTAGAATATCTAGACGTTTAAAGAAGGGGAAATGAAAATAAAAGTTAAAAATAATCAATTAATTGAAATCTTGAGTTTATCTTTAATTCAATAGAAAAGTGGAAAAGAGGACCTCCCTGAAGTAAAAGAAATCTTTAACCAGGTATATCTGGAAATAAATTCCAGGAAAGGTGAAAAATGCTTTACCTGTTACAGTAAAAATGATAAGCAGGAGGCCTGCGAGCTCAGGTAAAACAATATCCCTTGGTCAGCAAGGCTGTGGGGATATTGGCAGAAAAACTGAAATAAAATACACTCTGTAGTAGTTCTACTCATGTAAATCTGTGTGTTTTGCCATGACAGTGACTTGTTATGGGATGTGCAGATGAAACTGCATTGACAACGAAGTACAAGGAATAAGGTTGGTCAGGTGCCTCCTACCATAGTCAAGGGCAAGACTGGGTTGGCCTCTGTGTTTGCCACCAAGAAGAATCTTGAGCTCCGCTGTTGGTTGCAACCCAGTAGGCGTTGAGCGGTGGGAACATGTGCCATGCCAGACCTTGATGTGAGGAACGGCCCCCGCTGTTATAAGAGGGTCATCCCGGAAGGAAGAACATAAGATGGCCCATTGAGGCACTGATTTAGAAATTGGAAAGCGCCTGGCCGACCATGAGGCCAGATGAGTAGCAGAGGAGGTGGGAAAGGAGGAATTATCCTTAATACCAGACGATAAAATCCAAACTGTAAGTACAGATCAGGAGCCAAACTATTCTAAAGAAGACCTAAAGCTAATTCAGGACATGAATGGTAAAATTAAATGAGTGGGCTTATTTGGCGGATGGCCGTATAGCGGTACCATCCAATTTAATATGGACCACAGCCCTAATAGAACATAATAAGACTCATTGGGGAGCTGATACTTTATATAAAAGTCTAAATCAGAAATTGATAGGGTGAAACTTATATACTGTAATAAAACAGGTGACTCAGCAATGCGAAATGTGTTTACACAATAATCCCAATACAGCAAATAAAATAAAACTAGGGAACATTAGCAGAGGAAATTAGCCAGGACAACAGTGGCAAGTTGATTTTTCCTAACTCCCAAGAAAAGGGGGGTACCAATATTTATTAGTTATGGCTGATACATTTTCAGATTGGCCAGAAGCCTTTCCTTGTCAAACAAATAAAGCAAGAGAGGTAACGAAGGGATTGTTAAATGAGATTATCCCCAGTTTTGGGCTTCCGGCAACAATCTCTTCCAATAAGAGGCTCACACTTTTGTGCTATAATAATACAGCAAGTGAGTACAGTATTAGGAATAGATTGACAATTACACACTCCTTATAGGCCTCAAGCAAGTGGGCAAGTTGAAAAAATGAACCATTTAATTAAACAACAGATAGCGAAAATAGGACAAGAGACAAATCTAACTTGGCCATAATCTCTTCCCTTGGCATTATTAAGAATACGAACTAAACCGAGAACAAAGGAAAATATGAGCCCTTTTGAAATATTATACGGGAGACCGTACCAGTTACAATTTGCTGGAGAAGATTTAAGGCAGTTAGGAGAGGGATATTTGTGTGAATATGTGAAAGCCCTCCAGGGACAATTAAAAATTATAAATAAACAAGTATTGGGAACGAGGCCCAGAGGGTTAGATCAACCAATCCACTCCTTTAAACCTGGTGACTATGTGTATATAAAGACTTTTTCAGGGAAACCTTTGGAAGAAAAGTGGGAAGGACCCTATCAGGTGCTGCTGACAACCTTCACTGCCGTCAAGATAATAGAACAACCAGCCTGGATTCACTACTTGCCATAAAGAAGGCTCCTAAGAAATCATGGGCCGTCACCCCGGCAGGACCCATGAAACTACGGTTCTTTAGATCGTAATTATAATAAGGGGATCCTCTACAGAAGTGGAATGGACCCTACTGATTATTGTTAGCCACACCTTTACTACAATGGACTGTCAAAAGGATCGGGGATATTTGTATAAAGTTATTCTGATCTTGATTGTAACAGTTGTCAGTATTTTAGAAACTGAAGCATGGGTAAACAATACCCGTCTTCAAACATTGCAAATGGTTGCTAATGCTACGAAAGCCAAGGAATGCTGGAGATGTACCTCTCTTCCTAAAGGAGGCCTGGTAACATCCCTGTATGGGGTGGCCTCTCAAAACTGGAATTATCTCGATGACAAATGGCCTACCTGGCCAGACTTTTGGAAAAAGCCAGACAATCGTGGGGGATATTGCCTATTTGATGATAAAACATATGAGTTGGGTCCTAGAGTTGATTTACAAATATTAAACCTAACCGCCACAGTATTTATGAAAAGTGATAATAACTGTCATTGGAAAGCTCGAAGCAGGACAGGGGGAGCATTTCCTGGAAACCCAGGGCAAAATACTTGTTCCCAATCTGATGGATGGAATAATTACTGGATAAATAAAACTACCATCTACGTGGGAAATTGGAATGTAGATCAAATTGGAAATATAACAGTAATAGATTTTTGTAATAGTACCCAATTACAAGGTTATAACCCATCAGGACAAGATGCTAATTGGACATATGGTTGGTATAAAGCAGGGAGATTTTGGGGGCAAATTTAACTGCAACACATGGGCCTTGTAAACTTCCTCAAGGGTATTGGTGGTTATGTGGGGATGGATTTAACAGAAAACAACTTCCCCCAGGATGGTCAGGTATGTGCACCATAGGATATTTAACCACTCAAGATCAAATTTATAACCAGACGTCTCCATCTCCAGGGATCTATCGTAATGTCTGAAGACGTGTTAAGAGGAATGAAAACCCCATTGCTATAAGACATACTGCATTCCACAGTTTTGTTAGGTGGTTTATTCTGTGTTTAGGAGTTACTGAATTAGAGAAGACAGTGGTAAACGTCTGCAGAAATAGAACAAATGTTTAATTTAACAACAGACACGATAAGCAGGTTGAACCAGGAAGTGAAATCTTTAAGTAAGGTGGTAATCCAAAATAGAATGGCCCTTGACTTAATTACCCTAAAAGAAGGGGGGGTATGCATAATAATAAATCGGAGTTTTTGTGTATACGTAGATCAAAGTAATCAAATTGAAACAGACATCCATAAGATATGGAACAAGGTTCAAATCTTGCATGAAATTACTAAAGACAATTTATCGTGGAGTTTTTAAGCTATATGGGACAAATGGACTTTGTGGTTACCTAATTTGGAATGGATAAAGCATGCTTTTGTTATAATATTTATTGTAATAGTTTTAGGAATACTAATATGTGTATTACTTCAATGTTTTATTTGGTGCTGTCGAAGAATGATCATAAGGCATAATGATTTTTTGTAGTTGCAAAAAAATTTTCAAAAGTTACTAGAAAAGGGGGGAATGAATGATGAATGATGTACCACTTATCTATAGGATGACGTACTTATGTTTATCCAAAAGTTGGGAAACGTCCAAGGACCCTTATTGCTAACATGACGGATGCACTAATTGCTAAGTCCTTGGATTTGTCATCTTTAAAAAACCATCTGGTCCTAAGTTCCTGTTGTTTATACAGCGTGGCAAAGACAAGGACTTAAATCATGGTCACTAGTTTAGCGAGATATGTAAATGAGTTCCTGGAATTGTAATGAATATGTAAATGATTTCCCAGAAAGTTAATGAATAGGTCTGAGTTGCTTGTATAAAGAGGGGGCTGAAAGGTTCCCTCGGTGTGCATGACTTTGGTGGAGCGATCCCCCATGCACCCAGCGCTGCCGAATAAAGATAACCTCCGCTCACTCTAATATTGGTGACTGATTCTTCAAATCAATTAGAAGTTGTCATGAATAACTGGCTCTCAGTCACCTTTGTTGTGGACACCAGGGCCCAAATCTCATTGTTGGATCCACAGACTGCCCCTTTGGGAGGTCCTAGAAGTGATTTTGTATTTCAGGAAGTTATAAAGTCCATGATGAGCCCAGAGCCACTGACTCAGCCCAAGTACTGGACCACCCTGGATTAATGGACTGATCTGTGTACTGGTTTTGGCTGGGATAGAGTTAATTTTCTTCATAGCAGCTCATATGGTGCTATGTTTTGAATTTGTGACCAAAGCAGTGTTAATAACATAGGGATGTTTTAGTTATTGCTGAACAGTGCTTGTACAGCATCAAAGCCTATTCTGCTTCCCATGATGCCCCACCACTGAGTAGGCTGAGGTGCACAAGAAGATGGAGGAAGGAGGAGGGGAGCGGGACATTTGACATCATGACATTTGTCTTCCCAAGTAACTGTTAACAGGTGATGAAGCTCTGCTTCCCTGGAAATGGCTAAACATCTGCCCAACTATGGGAAATAGTGAATGAATTCCTTATTTTGCTTTGCTTGTATGCACAGCTTTTGCTTTACCTATTAAACTGTCTTTATCTCAACCATAACAATCTGGAAAAATCCTGCTGCTATATTGCTGTTTATTGTAGTTGTTTTACTTGTACTACTGTCAGTTATTCTGAGCAAACCCCTCTTTTGAATATGCTCTGGATACTATTCTTAGGGACAGTCCACCAGGACCTTGCTGGTTGGGATACTAACTTGTTAATTCTCACATCTCAGGTGCTGGTGAATGTCAGAAAGGGAACTGATTGTTGGATTTGTACACAACATCCTGCATCTGGGCACCAAGGGGTTCTCGTGGTAGGAATGTTGGTATTGGTGGAATTGTGGGGCTGTGCACCTAAAACTTTTGTCAGATATTACCCTATTAAGGCTAATCTCTCAACCACTGACTACCTACTGCCATCTTGGTAAATGGAACAGAATTCTATGCCCTCCAGAGCTTTACGGGCTATGATACATCTCATGATCAACTATAAACCATGCAGCAGGGTCCATCCTACACCATGCAAACCTACCATGCCAATACTGACAATTGCCTGAAAGATACCATGTGCTGCTGTGACCTTAGCACAATACAGTAGGTGCCCCTGGCCTATATTGGCTGTGCAGCAGGTGTGCCATGAAAACCTTCCCATGGAACAAGAGGGGACCTGCACACCCAGACTAATAGTGCCTGGGATGCATGCTGAAGAAAACCTCTATGTGACCCAAATCCCCAATTAATTACGCTGATGCCCTGCAACATCAATGTGGTATTAACCGTTTGGTAGAACAGGGATCCAGAATTCATCAGTTTTCCCAGATCCTCCCTCCTTGGCTGGGGGTCTCCAAGCTGGAGAAAGCAATCATCAATCTCTCTGCTACCCTGCAAAATATAGAAAACCTAACAACTGATGTCATCCAAGCACCGCAGCAAGAATTTGCTCAAGTATCACAGACTACCATTCAAAACCACTAGCTTGTACTTGCTGACAATACAAGGTGGCATTTGCGCATTAGTAAATACTACCTGCTGTGTCTATGTCAATCAAAATCTATGCATTTAGACTGACCTTAAGAAAACACAAGAACAACTAAAGCCCATCAGGTGGCAACCAAAAATATCGATTGGGGAACTGGCAAATTGTGGTTATGGCTTACCTCTTGGTTCCCAGATCTCAGGGTAGTTGTCAAAAGATTTTGGCTGTACTTTTTGTAATTATCTTGTTTATTGTTATTATTTATGTTTTGTTTCATATCAGTGGATGGGGTTGTAGATTGTGTTGTAAAGCATTTTCCCAGTCATGGTCAAGCCACTCCTTGACCCAGGTTGGGGCCACTAGGTATAAGTGGATGCTGGTTGTAATCTCTTTTGCAGCCTCTCTTGTAGCAATTGAGAAGATGCCATAGTAATCACCTCGCAGATGCCTGTGCAACTGATACTTGATAGAGGTGATTCTATGGTACCCATCTCATGATGCTTTTGACCTCTGACTGTGTAACTTATACCCTACAGGTGTTGGAACACCAACCTCACCTAGCTTATTATATAACTAACAACCTGCCAAAATAACACCCTAGCCTATAACTCCCTGTCAAGTGATGATTTGAGAGAATCAAGGGGTGGAAGTGACACCCTGCCTCCTGACACCCTGCCCCTTGACCAATATTGGCAGCTTAGACAGACTGCCAACACCCTGCCCCTGACCTACATTGTTACAACTCCACATTCAGAAGGCATTTGCATGATTGGCTGCTTCTTCCAGATGACCCATACACCAAATGTCCGTGGCAGTCCACCAGAGCCATGGCATTGCTTATGATCCTGTATTCACTATCAGTGATTGGGTGAGTTGTTATATGGAGAATTGTTGCTTAACTTTCTTACTTCCTCAATAAAGCTTAGTTTTATAATGTGTTGTCAGACTCCATTATTGTTTGGACCACGACATCAAATATATATTTTACAAAACAAAATAAAAACATTGCAATACCTGCCAAGTTAAAAGAATACAAAAATAAATTACAAGATGTATTCACTATATAAGCAACTGAAAATTTCTTCTTTGCAACAGCTGTACTTTTTAAGGAGATGGCTGATGATATAAATAATGTAATGAGATTTCTTTCTTTTATGGGAAAAGTATAAATTTAAAAGCATTCAGAGCTCCCAGTCTTTCTTAAAAAAATTAATACTGGAGAAAGTTGAGAATACAATCATGATTGCCCAGGGACATCTGTTTTACCTTGCTATGTCAACCCTTCTCTGAAACAATGAAATCAGCATATATACACAGTCATGAAGAACATTAAAATGTTTTCTTTTTGTCATCTAAGTTTTGTAGATGAATGTTAAAAACTTGCATAGAACAATGCTGGTGAGTAACTCATGTAAGTTTGATGAATAACAGGAATAATCTTTATGAAAGGAAAAAATCAAAATATTAAATTCCCTCCCTACTTTGTAAAACTGTATACAAAACTGCATTTTGCCTGCTTAGTTCATACATCACCGCCTTTCTTCTTTTATTCTTTGAAATAGCAATACAAGTAGAAAATATAAGCCAATATAAATCCTATACTTTAAGTCAACGGACTGAAATTTACTACTTTAGGGTCTGTTCTAGCAAAGAGCCTATGAATTTTGTTTTAATTCCCACTGTCTATTTTTATGGCTCAGCTACACAACACTAACTCTGCAAATAGCTACAATAGGAACATTTCTCTACAGTCAACTATTCTACTTTTAACACAAAATAGGTTCCACTGACCCTCCATAGAAGAGATCAGTTTGTTTCATATTATTTGAGGATTAGCCTCAGTCCCTGTAGAGCTTCTCATTTCATTACATGAAGTTGCATACAACTGCTGGTAGACATTTAGAAAACAGCCAGGACTGGACAAACCAGTCTGCTTTGAAAATGTCCTAAAAGAACTAGCAACTTTGAGCTTTGCTGTTTAGCATGAAGTATTCAATCTATCATTATACTTTATTGGTCCAACAAATTTAATATCCAAATAATTATGTAAAGATACACACATTTCTACTGAAGATGTCTACAAACTTGTGCTTTAATCAAATTTTAAATATTTAAAACTTAAAATTAATTTTAGTAAAATTATTTTTTCTTAAAAACTTGTGAGTTATGCTGATGCTTGCTTACCTCATTGTCTGACTCCACAAGCACTTGATCATATTCACTAAGAGCTACTAGGAACATGATAGATGTGACATTTTCAAAGCAATGTATCCATTTTCTTCTTTCCGATCGTTGTCCTCCTACATCCACCATTCTGCAAAATTAACAATGATCACATCAACGCCACAAATACCTTAGCAGATAAACATACAATCATATATGGAACACTGAATTCAAGATTTTAGTTGAAAACACAATTTTGTTTGTTTTTCTTAAAAATTTTACCATTCATACTGAAGACTAATGGAATGCATTGTAAGTAAAGAGGTTATTGTATTTGCTTTTTAGTCTGATGTGCTTTCTGAATTTGAATTATTACGGATCTCAAAGCCCTCAAATTTCTGATACTCAAAACTCTCATAATGCTGAGCCACAATTCTAGAATGTATGCCCTGTATATTCAGCAGAAACATACGTCCACAGAATGAAGTTGGCAGTCTGCCTTTCTCCCAAGAAATTACCAGTCAAAATTCCAAACTTGTCAAGGCTGCCTAATTTTAAGAGTATAAAAAGAATACAATCTGTATTTACTAGAGTTAATAGTCAAAATAAAACTAAAATTTGCTGCCAGTGTACTCCCAATTCACTATGGGTCTCAATGTAACTAGACACTCGGGTGTCTAACTTGAAATTGTAATTGCATAGTTATTCTTTAAGCAATTTTATTTGCACTCAAAATGAGCTGTGGGGAAAATTATTTGTAGGAGTAATATTAATCTTACAAAATGTCACTTCTCTTTAACAATCAAGTACAGAAGTGGTACCTTTACTTTTCATAATTTATTATTCATAATAAAACTGATATACTCATTTTAATGAAAAATTACTTCCAGGTTTTCTACCAATAACTGCCTTCAGAAAAACACAAGTCAGCCTGTCTCTCATCCTCTCGACATATTTAACAACAGCTGTTAATCATATATCGACAAAAACATGAAAATAAAATGAACAAGCTCAAATTTTAAAAACACTGAATAATTTGTACTTTTAACCAATATCCTATAGATGGTATTACTAATGTAAAAGGAAACAAAGTGAATGGGTGTTAAACATTTTTTCTACCTGAAAATGACGCTTTGTAAGTCAAATGGATATTCAATAATCCCTGTTGTTGGGACTCGAACTCTAAGCACATCTTGCTGAGTTGGCAGATAGGCTGAATCTGCTATGCGGTCCAAATCATTAAGGTAACTATAGATGGGGAGAAACAGGAATGCAAGAGAATGATACAATAATCCCACTGAGGAAAACAGAAAGGAAGACTTGGGAAAAGAAATGGGGTGTGGGATAGGAAGAACTGCAACAGAAATAAGAGCAATATCAACATTAAAGAGGGAAGGAAATATAAAGGAGCGCACCATTCTCCCTTCCTAGCATTTTCATAGCTTCAAGTAAATTCTACAGAAAGATAGCACGATTACTATGATTTTCATATAAATTTGCTTGTCTTTCACATGTTGAATCACCAACAATTAAAATTTTTCAGTTATTTAGTTCTGGTTAATTTAAAGATAAATAATATGATAAAATGTGTAAGAAATATAAGACTATAATTTTATCTGAAATTATAACGTATTTCTTGATAATTATTCTGCAATGTCTACAAAGGATAGAGAAATATGAATCTCCAAGTGATCGTGACCTATCTCCTTAAATTGTGGGGCTCAGAACTGTACACAATACTCAAGGTGAGGTCACATCTTTGATACACTTTTGATAAAGGGATTATTATAGCTTTGGTTTATCATACTGTGCTGGTTTCAGTTGGGATGGAGCTCACTTTCTTCTTAGTAGCTGGTGCAGTGCTGTGTTTTGGCTCTGATGTGAGAACAATGTTGATAGCACACTGATGGTTTTAGTTGTTGCTAGATAATGTTTATACTAAGTCAAGGACTTTTCAGTTTCTCGGGCCTTGCCAGCCAGAGTCCTGGAGGGGCACAAGAGACTGGGAGGGGACACAGCCAGGTCAGCTGACCTGAACCAGCCAAAGAGGTATTCCATACCATGGGACGTCATGCTTGGTATATAAACTTGGGGGGTTAGCTGGGGTAGGGGGGATCATTGCTCAGGACTGGCTGGGCATCAGTCAGCGGATAGTGAGCAGTTGTACTGTGCATCGTTTGTTTCCCTTCTCCCATTCCCTTTGGATTTTATCCTTTGTCCTACCTTTCCATTATAACGGTTGTTGTTGTTATAATTATTATTATTTTGTTGTTGTTGCTGTTGTTATTGCTGTTATTGTTGTTGTTCTTACCTTTTTATTCTGTTTCAATTATTAAATTGCTCTTATCTCAACCCCTGAGTTTTACATTCCTTTCTGATTCTCCTCCCCACCCCTCCGGGTTGGGGGGGAGTGAGCAAGTGGCTGCGTGGTGCTTGGTTGCCAGCTGGGGTTAAACCAGGACACATAGTTTATAAGTCTTTATTGTTGCAGTGAATAATATTCAAGGCTTCTTCATATCAAAAGGGTTGGATGAACAAGTTGAGTGGATCAAATGGTGGTGTAAATGTTTCTCCTTGAGTTCATTAAGAGAGTGTGAATGTCTCTCTTGAGTTAGCCAGACCAGCATGGGAGGAGTGTATACCTGGCTCAGCCCAATATAGAGTATAAGAACTGAACAACTAGCAAAAGAATTTTGAGGAGAGCAACAGGCTTGAACTGGTTTCAATCCACATATTCCTTCCTGGCACCTGAGGATGCCCAGTATCATGACAGCAAGCATATTACAGAGAACAGTAATGGGAATCACATTGGTATTGAGTCTGGCACAAGTAGAAACTTTAAATAAAAACATCAAAACATCAAATACCTTTTCCAAATGAAACTGTGCAGGCCAAATCCCCACTCCAGCTGCTTCTCACTGCACCTTTTTCCAAAAGTCACAGTCTATCTCTAGCAACTAGCTCTTGTGCTTGTGCAATGTCTCCATAACCTATTGCTGTGAAATTGATTTGGAATAGCAAAGAAAGACTCAAAGAAAGACTATGGCAATTGTTCAAATTTAAGCCAGCTTGACTGATACAGACTGGAGTGTGGGAAGTCCGTAACCTCCAGCAGGAAAGCAGGATGGTTACCTCTTCCACTGGTTTATCTGCAACCAGAAAAGGACTTCTAAAGACATTTAATTTATAAGACACACAATGAAATGATAGGGCTACATGAAACATCTTGAGTCTCTGAATTCAGACTGCTCTGGATGAAGAGTGAAAGTGAATACTATCAGAAAATAAAGATTTTTATTTATTTATTTGTGCAATTAGTTATTAAAGACCCAATTCACCATGGCTTTTAAGCACTCATCTGCTGCAATTCTAATCAAACTATTGACAAATATATTGCTTATGTGGGCAAACAAATCATATACAAATACAAAAATTTTAAGCACATAACAGGCATGTATGAGGGATTTTAGGATAAGGGTTTAACTAAAAAAAACCCCACCCGAATAAAATTGCAAGCACTTAGAAGCTTCACTACATACATGCATGCACAAATTCTGCAATCAGATTTTGTGGCACAACTGCCTCTTGCAAAAAAACCATGAAACTTGCCAGAAATGTGAACTTTCAAGTGTTGCCAACAATTGCCAAAAACAGATGTTTTCTTAGTTTATTAACTTCAAAATTTAAAATCACCCTGATGATACAAATATTGGAAATATCCTGGCCATTGTCTTAAGGTGGAGTCCAAAACCAGATAATCACAATTATTACTGGGAAGTCAGTTATACAGTTAGCAGCAACTGCAAAAAAATTAGGGCAGAACTACATGGCACTATGATTTTATTTTTACCACCTGCTAAGAAATGTCTTATTTTGATGAGACATACTGTAGTTATACAGTACTTATTCAGCTAAGCATTATACAAAAGAACAAAAAAATGTAAATTGCATAAAATTACTTAAAAAAAATCCCAGTAACATCGGTCTGAGTAAAATTATACTACAGACCAAGTTTTAAAAGTTAGTTATAGCTATAAGTACTTTACATTTGTAAAAATGAATTTGAATGGCTGCTGAGGTAATTTTTGTGGGGTTGCTATAGCAACAGGTAGACAGTAATGTATGTGTAACAATCTGCTGACAGTAGCCCTCTCTTAATATTAGAAAAAAACTGCTAAAGTATCATACTTCTGATCTGCACACTGATCAGAAATAGAAGAAAGCCTTTTGTTTCCTAATCACTGTTGAAAAAGAAGTACTTACTTTTAATGAATTATATATTCCCTGAGACAAGGGCCAAAACTGCAGCCAGCCTTCAAGGAAGTTACCAGGCTATGAAGGTGCTAATAATACCCTTGAAAGAGAGTTGCAAAGGTACTGTTTTCCATATTACAAAATGAACAGAAAAAAATGTGATAATAGGAATAGACTAATTACCTCTGTATTTTCCCATGTTTTTCTCATATAGAAATCAGGCAAAGAAGTGACAAGACTCCTAAACTTAATAAACAAACAACAGTAGTTTTAACCAATAACCCTCTTCAAGAAGTTAAATATAACCCCATTCACCATAACTTTGTAACTCAACATTCAGCTTCGTTTCACAGAATTATGCCACCTAATGAAGACAGACCATCAAAACTTATCTGAACTTACTTTCAATAAATGAAGTTTTGAAACATTTTCAACATGAACATGGTGCAGGCACTTTAATCAAACACCCATCTCCAACCATGAATTTTTCAGTATCACTGAGGTAAGATTTCTGTTGCAAATAGTCACATGATATATTAGCATTTTCTCAGGAATAATTTCATCAGATGAACTACTGACCAGTCAGCCTCACCTCTGTGCCCAGTAAGATCATGGAACAGATCCTCCTGGAAGACATGCCCAAAAACATGGAAGACAGGGAGGTGATTAGAGAGAGCCAAAATGGCTTCACAAAGGGCAAATCATGCCTCACTAATATGGTGGCCACCTATGATGGAGTGACTGCATCAGTGGACAAGGGAAGAGCAACTGATATAATCTACCTTGACTTCTTTAAGGCCTTCAGACATGGTCCCCCACAACATCTTTGTCTCTAAACTGGAGAGAAATGGGTTTGATGGATGGACTGCTAGATGGATAAGGAATTGGCTGGATGCCCAGGTCCAAAGAGATGCAGTCAATGGCTCAATGTTCAAATGGAAATCAGTAACAAGTGGTCTTTCAGGGATCCATATTGGGACTGGTGCTGTTCAATATCTTTATTAATGACATAGTGGGATTGAATACACCCTCAGCAAGTTTGCAGATGACACCAAGCTGAGTGGTGCAGTCGATTTGCTAGAGAGAAGGGGTGCCATTGAGGGACCTTGAAAGGCTGGAGAAGTGGGCTCATGTGATCCCCATGAAGTTCAACAAGGACAAGTGCAAGGTCCTGCACCTGGGTCAGGGCAATCCCCAGTATCAGTACAGGCTGGGGGATTAATGGATTGAGAGCAGCCCTGTGGAGAGGGATTTGGGGGGAACTGGTAAATGAAAAACTGGACATGAACCAGCAACGTGTGCTTGCAGCCCAGAAAGCCAATCATATCCTGGGCTGCATAAAAAGAAGCGTGGCCAGCAGGTTGAGGGAAGTGATTCTCTCCCTCTACTCCACTCTCGTGAGACCCCACCTGGAGTCCTGTGTCCAGCTCTGGGGCCCCCAACATAAGAAAGACATGGACCTGTTGGAGCCCGTCCAGAGGAGGGCCACAAAAAAGCTCAGAGGGCTGGAACACCTCTCCTATGAAGAAAGGCTGAGAGAGTTGAGCTTGTTCAGCCTGGAGAAGGCTCTGGGGAGACTTTATTGTGGCCTTTCAATATTTAAAGGTGGCTTATGAAAAAGACTTTTAAACAAGACTTATAGAGACAGGACAAGGGATAATGGTTTTATACTAAAAGAAGGTAGGTCCAGATTAGATATAACATAATTTTTTTTATGATGAGGGAGGTGAAACATTGGAACAGGCTTCCCAGAGAAGTTGTGGATGCCTTCTCCCTGGAAGTGTTCAAGGTCAGGTTGGATGGGGCTCTGATCAACCTGATCTAGTGAAAGATGTCCCTCCCCACAGCAGGGGCAGTGGAACTAGATGATCTTTAAAGGTCCCTTCCAACCCAAACCATTCTATGATTAGTATTCATTAGCATATTAATAAACCCCATGTTTAGAAGGAATCCTACTGCAAGATCTTATGAACATGGGAGAAATTCCTGGGGGATATACTGCTTCTGAAACACACTGTTGAGGAGATGGAATGTGACTGGCACCACCACTAGAAACCCTCCAAAAGAAATCTCTAAACAAAAATAAATATGTTGAGATAGAGGTGATTTTTCACACTAATAAAAGGGTCAATCTAAGAATAGTAAAGATAACTTGTTACAACACAGCAAAGAATTAGACTTTTTCTTAAACTATATGAGGTGAATAGGAGTACCGGGGAAGACGGTAGGGACAAAACCCAAAAAACTTATAAAGTTTACTGTTTAACAGAAAGTTCGTTCAGGAGATGACAGGGAGGACAGTAGGTTGAGGAGTATCAGCGAGTCTGAGAAGGAGACTGACTACTGGAACTGCACGCTACCTTCTCTGGTACAGACCTGTCAGGCAGATAGGACACATGATACAGAGGATTCCCTATCCTCCCTCCACTCATCAGAATGCAGTGACTTAAGGGGTGGGGGGGATGAGAACAAGTTCCTGCATGGCGCAGCAGGCGCATCTCCTCCATGACTACCTCACCTTCCCAGGTGTCCTTGTACAATAGGTATGAGGTTCTGCAAGCAGAACCAAACAATGATGAGGATGATAGTCCATCCAGGTTGGAGGTGTTGCCAAGGTTAAGTTGGCCTATGCCCCTCATCAAAACCACTTCCATAAAGAAAAAAAAGATGGGTTATTGTCACATGAGACTCTCTTCTGCAGGGAACAGAAGGTCCAATATGCTGACTGGACCCACTTAGGGAAGTGTTGCTGCCCTGGGGCCAGGGTTAAAGAGGCTACAAGAAAACTTCCTACCCTGGTCAAGCCCTCAGATTATTATCCATTATTGCTTTTTCATGTAGGCAGCAACAAAGTTGCAACAAGAAGTCTGAGGGCAATCAAGACAGACTTCAGGGCCTTTGGACAACTGGTTGAGGGATCAGGAACACAAGTAGGGTTCTCCTCCATCATTCCAGTTGCAGGGAACGATGGGGAAGAAACAGAAAGAGCCAGCTGAACAATACCTGGCTCCATAACCACTGTCACCAACAGAATTTTGTTGTTTTTTGTCACAGGTCAGTCCACACGACATCAGGCCTGCTGTCAACACCTTTCTCAAAGGGGGGAAAGGATCTTTGCTCAGGAGTTACAAGGGCTAATTGAAAGAGCTTTAAACTAGACCTGAAGGGGGAAGGGGATAAACCCAAGCCTGCTAGAGATAAGCCTGGGGGTGGCACATCGAGGACTGAGGGATGGTGTGCTAGAGAGGTCCTTCACGGTCTGCTCGACAATGTGCTGAATACACTGGAGCACATTTGAAATGTCCCTGTACTAATGCATGCAGCAACTTAGCCATCTCAGTGGAGGCAGGGGATGGAGATCCATGCGGCAGCAAAGATGCAAGGGTTGTCGATGAGTTAGAAACCATGGAAGCACCTGGGAACGGTCACATAGGAATTAGGGCTTCTCCCCCAAAAAGGTGGTGGGATCAACAGACCAACTGAAGAGCATCTACACCAACAGGAGGAGTTGGAAGTCATTGTGCAGCAGGAAAACTCTGATGTAATTGCAATCACAGAAACCTGGTGGGATGACTCACACAACTGCAGTGCTGCAATGGATGGCTATAAATTCTTCAGAAGGGATAGGCTAGGAAGGAGAGGTGGTGGGATACCCCTGTATGTTAGGGAGTGTTTTGAATGTCCAGGGTTAATGATGGTGATGATAGGGTTGAGAGTTTATGGGTAAGAATCAGGGGAAAGGCCAACAAGGCAGATATCATGGTGGGAGTCTGTTATAGACCACTCAACCAGGAGGAAGAGACAAACAAAATATTCTATAAGCAGCTGGGAGAAGTCTCACAGTTGCTAGCCCTTGTTCTCATGGGGGACTTCAACTTACCAGATGACTGCTGGAAATACAATATAGCAGACAGGAAACAGTCTAAGATGTTCCTGGAGTGTGTGCAAGATAATTTCCTGACACAGCTGGTGAGGGAGCCAGCTAGGGAAGGGGCCTCACTGGACCTGTTATTTGCAAACAGAGAAGGACTTGTGGGTGATGAGATGGTTGGAGGCTGTCTTGGGCACAGTGATCACAAAATGATAGAGGTTTCAAATCTTGGAGAAGTAAGGATGGGAGGTCAGAAGAACTTCCACCTTGGACTTCTGGAGGGCAGACTTAGACCTGTTTAGGGGCCTGGTTGACAGAGTCCCTTGGGAGGCAGTCCTGAAGGGCAAAGAACTCCAGGAAGGCTGGGCATTCTTCAAGAAGGAAATCTTAAAGGCGTAGGAGCAGGCTGTCCCCATGTGCCAAAGGAGGAGACAGCAGGGAAGAAGACCAGCCTGGCTGAACAGAGATCTTTGGCTGGAACTCAGGGGAAAAAAGTGAGTTTATGACCTTTGGAAGAAGGGGCAGGCAACTCAGGAGGACTACAAGGATTTTGTGAGGTTATGTAGGGAGAAAATTAGTAGGGCCAAAGGCCAACTAGAACTTAATCTGGCTACTGCAGTAAAAGAAAATTAAAAAAGTTTCTATAAATACATAGCCTGCTGAGCTGGAAGACAGAGATGGGTAGCAGAATGAAACCACCATAATCTGAAGGGAAATGGTTAGTGACCTACTACACCACTTAGACACACACAAGTCTATGGGGCTGGATAGGATCCACCCAAGGGTACTGAGGGAGCTGGCAGAAGTGCTCACCAAGCTTCTTTCAATCATTTATCAGCAGTCCTAGCTAACCAGGGAGGTCCCAGTTGACTGGAGCTTAGCAAATTTAAAACCCTTCTGTCCTAGTTTCAGCTGGGATAGGGTTAATTTTCTTCTTAGTAGCTGGTGCAGTGCTGTGTTTTGGCTCTGATGTGAGAACAATGCTGATAACACACTGATGTTTTCAGTTGTTGCTGGGTGATGTTTATACTAAGTCAAGGACTTTTCAGTTTCTTGGGCCCTGCCAGCCAGAGGGCTGGAGGGGCATGGGAAATTGGGAGGGGACACAGCCAGGACATGTGACATGAACTAGCCAAAGAGGTATTCCATACCATATGACATCATGCTGAGTATATAAGCTGGGGGAAGAAGGAAGGTGGGGACATCTGGCGTTATGGCATTTGTTTGTCTTCCCGAGTAACCGTTACGCCTGATGGAGCCCTGCTTTCCTGGGGATGGCTGAACGCCTGCCTGCCCATGGGAAGTGCTGAATGAATTCCTTGCTTTGCTTTGCTTGCATGGCTTTTGCTTTACCTATTAAATTGTTCTTATCTCAACCCTTGAGTTTTACATTCCTTTCTGATTCTCCTTCCCATCCCTCTGGGTGAGGGGGAGTGAGCTAGTGGCTGCGTGGTGCTTGGTTGCCAGCTGGGGTTAAACCACGACACCATCTACAAGAAGGGACAGAAGGAGGACCTGGGGAATGACAGGCATCTCTGTCTGAGTTGGGGAAGGTTATGAAACAGATCATCTTGAGTGCCATCACATGGCATATACAGGACAACCAGGAGATCAGGCCCAGTTAGCATGGGTATAGGAAAGGCAGGTCCTGCTTGACTAATCTGATCTCCTTCTATGAGAAGGTGACCCGCCTAGCAGATGAAGTAAAGGCTGTGGATGTTGTCTACCTGGACCTTAGTAAAACCTTTGACACCATCTCCCACAGCATTCTCCTGGAGAAACTGGCTGCTCATGGCTTGCACAGGTGTACTCTACACTGGGTTAAAAGCTGGCTGGATGACTGGGCCCAAAGAGTGGTGGTGAATGGAATTAAATCCAGTTGGCAGCAGGTCACAAGTGGTGTTCCCCAGGGCTCAGTATTGGGGCCAGTTCTTTTTCATATCTTTATCAATGATCTGGACGAGGGGATTGAGTGCACCCTCAGGAAGTTTGCAGATGACACCAAGTTGGGCGAGAGTGTTGATCTGCTTGAGGGCAGGAAGGCTCTGCAGAGGGATCTGGACAGGATGGATCGATGGGCTGAGGCCAGTTGAAGGGTCTGGAGCACAAGTCTTATGAGGAGTGTCTGAGGGAACCAGGATTGTTTAGCGTGGAGAAAAGGAGGCTCAGGGGAGACCTTATTGCTCTCTACAACTACCTGAAAGGAGGCTGTAGCAAGGTGGGTGTCAATCTCTTCTCCCAGGTAGCAGGTGATAGGACAAGAGTAAACGGCCTCAAGTTGCATCGGGGAGGTTTAGAATGGATATTTGGAAAAAATTTCTTCACCAAAGGGGTTGTTAAGCATTGGAATAGGCTGCCCGGGGAAGTCACCATCCCTGGAGGTATTTAAAAGACATGTAGCTGCGGTGCTTTGGGACATAATATAGTGGTGGATTTGGCAATGTTAGGTTTACTGTTAGATTCAATAATATTAAGGTTATTTTACAACCTAAATGATTCTATCATTCTATAATCACAGTTAAAAGGGTGAGGCCTACCAGCAACATTTCATGAGCAAGTGGATTCAGTGTGTTCAACCACATGTGAAGACAGACACAGCATGACTGACTTTTTAAGATATGATAATAATAGTAAACATTTACATCTTTTCAACCCTAAAGCTGTTAGTTTTATGTGATGGTGTGCTTCCCCCCCCCCCCCCCCCCCCCCTTATTTTCATAAAAATGCTCAGGTGATAACCATCGGTCACGGTCATGGTAGTTGGATGGGTTTTGCTGTGATGGCTGCATCCACTCAAAGTGGATTCCGGGGACACAGATAATGACATGATAGCCAAGGGCTAATTTGAACAATACACCCACCTAACCACAGTGCTGGTCACAGTCAGACTCAAGCAAAGTGTGAAAGAAACTAACTTCTGTAGTCGGTATGCAAATATGACTGAGTCAATTATCTTGCTCCGTAAATAGTGGACAGCCCAGGGCCCATTAAACTCTCCTGCACCACAGCAGGCTACATGCCAGGATCTCCCCTTGAGTAGGAATGCCTCTCAAGGTTACTTTTCGAGGTTTAGAGATTCCTTGCCGCAACAGATTCTGGGTGATTAGTAGCATGCTAAACTTTGAAATCTTAGCTAAGTGGTATAAAGGATTGATTGTATATATATAATACTTCAGATATAAACTGTTGACCAAATTTGAGACTAAGTCTGGATCTACCTGCACCTAAACTCCTCTCTGAGAAGTTGAGAACACATGGGGGTTCTTTCTGAACCTCATGACTCAACGGGAGGGTCTCCCTGACAGCTCTGTCTGACCCTGTCCTCTATGCAGTAAATAATCAAATATACCTTGCCATCAAATCTTGTTAAACCACTGTTGCATTTATTATCAAATTTTGTTAAATCACTGTTTTATACCAATAAACATATGGCTACTTGTCTTTTACAAGTGAAGTGCATCACTCCATCCATGACAGTTTAATGCAAAAATGTATTTTCCTGAAAGATAGTTCGTAGGTATGACCCTCTACAAAATGGTCTGTCTTATACACATACACTGACAGTTCAAGTTAAAATAAAACTAAATAGTCTTATTAAATAGACTTAGTCATAAGCTTTGGTTAATTAAATTCATTATATTTATGTCCTTTGGGGTCTGTTTCTTCTGAAATTGGGTGGAGCTACCCTTACCGGGTGGTCGTTGGGGTTTGGTGGGAGAGTTCTGTTAGTTTTCTTTTTGCAAAAAATTGAACTGGCTGATGAGACTACCCAAAACAAGCAGTAATTTTGACCATGTGGTAGAAAACAATAAGCTCTGAAAGGGAAGGGGCTTTTTATGCACTTTTAAAAAATACATACAACTTTAATGTCTCCCAACTCCACATAAGCAAAATGTTAAAGTAGTTGTAGCAGAATTTTTTCCTACATCAGAGTTGCCAGACTAACTGAGACAAACATCCTCTTTGGTAACACACAGTACAGTAAATGGAATCAATTTCCAGTGTAGTAACACAAGCTGTGAGCAAAGCTAAACGTAAAGAAGTATTGGTCACATTTTCAAAATCTCTGTGGAGGTTTGTGTCTCTCAGCTTCTTTACCACTGGCAGAAAGTTGAGGCATGTTTACCAGTTTCCAGAACTATCTAATCTTAGTCTAAACTAAAGAGTGTAAATCTAAGATTAGTGGGAAGTTGAGTAGTAGGTGAAGAAAGCTGCACAACGTTCTTTTTATTCTTATCCCATCCAAATCTTACCTAACTGTCCCTCTCAGTTTAGAATTCCTATATGGCTATGATATGGAGAAATAGTGTGAAATGAGGACAATGGACACCGACTGTGATTGTATATTTCTGCTCAGGAATGTGGGTATGGTGACTAGTCATGGGTGCGGTGTCTGGTCACATAGGCACACAGCTCTGAGGAGACGACTACAGTTTTGAGGAGACGCCTGCCCCTCCTCCTCTAACAAAGGGGCTATTTAAAAAAGAATGAGAAAAGGATGAGAGACATTCCAATGCTATCAAGAGGGAGGGAGTGCTAAGTCTCCTTGCTGGAGAAGATTGGATGGTCACAAGAACATGAATCACCTACAGACCTGCAAGACCACCACATTCCAGGAAACGGACTGATAAGCTAATTAACATACGAAGCGGGGTTTAGGTAACGAATATGTATAGGCGTTAATTGAATATTCATTTGTTTCATTGTATAAATGTGAGATTGTTCGTCACTTCGGGCATGCACGCTTGTGGAGGAGCGATCCCCCGTGCATCTGCGCGCAATAAACATACCTACTTTATAACTTTCGAGTTATAGAGTCTAATTCCGCACATCAGCTAAAACCCAAAAATTAACAGAAGGCTACAAAATTGAAGTCAGCTGTAGAGGGATTTTTAAAGGACCGAGGACATATGTTACCATTGTCCGGGTTGGACAACCCAGGCCTGTTAGTTGAAGCTGCAGAGCAACTTTAAATTGTCCTGGGAACAAGCAGTGGGAGAAAGAAAACAAGCTCTGCACAAACAAGAAGCCAGGTGCAGAGCAAGTCCTGGGAACCGCGAAATCAGCACACTCTCATCGGCACACTCTGATCAGGCGCCTGCAGCATGCTCACCGATCAGCGACACGGACGCCCGCGTGACCAGAGACTTTTATCCAATCACCTGTGTGTAAAGTCTTGTGAGCGGTTGGTTTAAGTTATAAATATGACCTGTTTGTTTAATAAAGTGAGCACGGCATGTAGCCATATTGGTGTGATTGTCGTGACTTGGCCGACTCTCCACAGGGGACCCTCTTCGGTCATCAAACCCAAAAACACCTGTGCAAATTTTTCAGAACTTCTAAATGGGAAATGGGGTTAAAGAATAATACAGATATTAAAAGCATATTCAGTACTGCACCAAAAAAACCATCCTGAAAGAAATGCATGCTGTGTACTGCTTAATGTAATCTCACTTCTCTTTCTGAATTTCCCTAGTTCAATTGCTTAATCTTCATTTTTTTCTATAGGAAGCACCACTACACGGCAAATTCCATGTCTTTCTTCAGACCTTCCTTTTATATTTAATATGTCTATTGCATGATAGGGTAAGCACACTTCTACCACTATTACTTTATCTTAAGCTTCAGCCTGTTTCACGTGGTAAAGACCTGACATTTTTATTTGCTGGTTTATCTTATTGTAAACTGTGCACAAATTAGGTCATATAAACTGTGAATATATAAAATCAGGATCTGCTATTCTGCAGCACAAGTTACACAAAAATATAGCTTTAGAACCTTCAAGTACATTTTTAAAAAGGGAAGAAAAAGAACGAACAATATAAAAATGTTTATTAAATGATGATGTGCCTGTGTATATTATTATAAATCACGAGTATATGAGAATTTGGTTCTCGTATCAGACAAATAACTTTTTACAGACAGTTGTTCATAATTTACTATCCCAGTGATGTTACCAGCATAACAAATCTCTTCTTTTTATAGAGACCTTCAACAAAATTACACCTACATGGGATGCCCAAAGAATTCCCTATAGTTTTATGAAACAAAAGAATTTATGTTCTGATCACCAGAGGCAATAGCAAATAATAGATAAAAGTGCTGTAGTAATAACTTAGGTGCATATACTGATCTTTCTCTTTGATGGTCATTATTCACATTTTATTTAGGACACAATCAACTCCATTGAAATGCATCTACTTCTGAAGTGGAACATGGAAGCAAAATGTTACTTTTAAAGGACAAATATGAGGAAATTAATTGTTCAGTAGAAACTACAGGGAACTTCAAACTCTGGTAGAATACTATTATACAAAAATTACTAGCTCACCAAAGCACTACAATTAATACAATATTTTTTGAAAAGGTGACACATGAATTTTAATGAGAAGACATAATCAGGATTGATCTCTTTCATTTCCTGTTAACAATCAGTGATATGCTGAAAATGTCCTGGGAGTCACACCCTGGAGCTCTGCATCACTTGTTATTACAAAGGAAAGTATTGGAAACTGCATTTATGAATTAACTGCCCAGCTAACTCAGCTCACACTATCACAGATATATGCAGACTGTATTATTATACAATAGCAATTTAGTTTTATTTGACTTCCTTTTTAAAGTTGTTGGCAAATGCAGAAACAAAAGCCTCAAGGATTATCTGTATGTATGACTAAAATCAATGCATTAAATCCTGACTGGCATAGATAAAGCAGGGTAGGGACTTGGGGGAGAATTATATTTAATTATTTGAAGTGTTATAAAACAATCAGGGAAGAGAAGCTAAACAAGTATCCTCAGTACTTGTGTAACAACCAGAAAACCCTTGGTTGGAGATAGACAATGACATAATTCTTCCATCTAATGGGGCTAGTGAAGGCAAAGTTTTTTAGCAAGGTTATGAGAAGTTTTCCGGTTACATTCTAGATGCTTCCTATGGTGATGAGTCTCCACAAACTATAGCTATAGTCCAAATTCTGCAAGTTGTAACACAAACATGAAATGTTACTTTTAACAACTGTCTCTTCTTGGCAAGACTGTTGCCTCTCTTCCCTTTAGACTTTGAAAAAACATTATATAATCAGACTGTTGACTGGTAACTTGTTTCTGTTGGAGTTAAGGTCTGTAGAGTATATATAGAGAAAGTTGTCATCTCACACAGCTATTATCTCAGGCTATCCATACTGTGGTGTTGGTTTACATCTGTCACACTGTGAATGGTATCTTTGAAGCCATAAAGGGAAGTGGTTTAGTGGTAAATAAGTTGGCAAGTCACCCAGTAATGTATATGGGAAGTGAATAATGTCTATTTATATGATGTGCTCTTGACTTTACTGCAGATATAAGTCTAGAAGTTACTTAAAACCCAATATGAATATCCAACCACTGGTGCATCCAATGGTAAGGGGAGAGAATGGAATGTGTTTGCTGAGCTGCCAAGAGGTTCAAAACAACTCCCACCTTTCAGGAAATTTATTTTCTTAGACATTCCTCTCACCTCTTCTGGTAAATACACATCTATCTGACATATTCTTCCAGTGTACTAGCAGTGAATATAAAACTTCCAAAGTGTTGCTAAGGATGACAAAGCAGGTCAAAAGATGACAGAAAGTGGAAGTATAGAAACTTACAAGATATATTAGAAGCTAGCAACAGAATTTAGAAACAACAAAACCAGAAAATACAGAGAAAGATATTTAGAAAGTGTACTAACGGTAAGGAAAAAAAAAGCAACACAGGGAACAGATTAAAAATACTACTACTGTAAAAAAGCTGGGGGAAAACACCAAAATGCCAAGAAGACTAAAGGAGAGACATGCAAGGGATGAAGGAAGAAGCAGCATGAGATTGACACATATGCTTCAAAACATATATACAAGAGATTTAGTGAACAACAAACTATTGTGTTGGTTTTACATATCAAGCCAGATGAAATTACTCTAGTCTCAGCAAGTCAGTGAGCACTGGATGCTTACTTCCTTTTAAGTGCTTTTTGAATCCCAGTAGTAAATTTCAAGCATTATGTTTTCCTGCTTTGTGACATAAGGACTTAAAGCTAGAAAATTGTGTTTAGATGTTTTATCCCTAAACGTGGATTGTATTTTTGAAACAATGTTTTATGGTTTCTGCTAATTGCTTTTCTTGGACTTATATATGTAAAGAAACTCTACTTACAAGCATAAATATATGAGGCTCATATAAAGACTCATATATAGTGATTTATAATTATAATGTTTTATTAATTGTTCTAAAAGAATTTTTGCATAACTCCACAAAATGAGCTATAATCTATTATAATTAAAATCTACAAATCTGCAATAAATCATGTTGTTAAATGGTGACATATGTTGAACATTAAAAATAACCAATCAACTAGGACATTTACCTTTTGGAAGAAAATGTATGAAAATTTTGTTTCCATAGCTTGTTAATGAGCTATACTATTTTAATACTACTGAAAAGATATACTGTGGTGATGATTTCATTAGAACTAGGTCAAAAGTAAGATATTTAGTACAATTTGATCTGAAGTAGTATCAGATGCTTATTTCCTATTTTGGAGACTTACTAGTTTTATTGTATCCCTCTAAAAAAACCATTAAAATATATACATTTATTTCAGTTTTGAGATCAGTATTATATCTATCGTGGAATCAAAGTTAGGACCTACAAATATATTCAAAGTATAAGAAAAGCTGTTTCACTTTCTACTTAATGTTTGCTGTTCATTTCAAAATAAAAAAAATCAGAAAGTATAGTCAACCTAATTTGTCTCTAATTTTTTTTTACCACTTATGTATCCTAAAGATTATCACTTATATGTAATTTCCTATGATTGTTATCTTTCTTACCACTGAAAAATAAACCACAAAATTGTATTTTTGGGTCCACTGAGAATCCATACAATACAAGAGAGATTTTACTGTACTTTGCATGACTGTGCACCAAAATATGCAAATACAAATAATAAAAGTGATAGATTGGGAAGGTAACCAGCTCTCCAGGACAACAGATTGCATAGGACAACAGGAACCCTGTATGTGGGGCTGATAAAGCAAAAGCAGAATATGGTGTGGTAATAACAGAGCATCGGAGAAAATCTGAGCAGACCTAATCCATGCTGTAGTAGCTCTCTAGCTGCCTAAATTGCATCAGCAAGATATTTTTAAGTTCGTCTTGACTCAATCATGTATAAAGGATTGTGCTAGATAAGGACCCTCAGACTACTGTGCAGATAAATCTCACCCCAGACTTCTGTTATGTGTATGGCCATGTTCCATTGACTTTAATGGGACCTTCATGGTGCTTTTCAGTTTCTTCTGTGCTTTCCTCAATGTGAGGCTTCCTTTCATGCCAACATGACATGGAGACTAGAATGATAAAATCAGATTAATTTTCATAGCTAAAAGTTCCAGTGGAGACCATGGAAGTTTTTGCCACAGCTTTAATAATCAAGTATGCTAATTGTTTTTCTAGTGGGCAATACCAAAAGGTCATCCTCTTCTACCATCATCCTTTTTTTTTAACAGATGAAAAATTTTACCAGAGCTATATAGTATATTATTCAGAGCAAGTGAATTTCTTGGAGTCAACATTTAGACAGTCTTCAGGGTGCAGTGTTAAATTCCACACTGCTATTTTATCAGAATCCTGCCACAAGAGAGTACATGAGTACCATTCAAGACCAAATTTAGTCACATATGTATTTTCATTGTTGTCGATCTATAACAGGATTTAACTTAAAATGCTTTTTTTCCCACCTTTTACAAATTGAAGCCTGTTTTCAGTTATGTGTTTGCCTTCTTGGCAGCCATATTCTTTCAAGATTAGGTCTTGTTTGTACAAAAGAAAGGAAGTTGAACAAAACACAAGAACACTTGCTTGGTACTATTTACCTCATCATCAGGACCACAAAAAAGAAAGGGAAAAAGGAGGAAAAAAGGGAAAAAGATAAAGAAAAGGGAAAGGGAAAAAAAAGGGAAAACAGATATTCTAGGGCATTATAATTTTTATGAATTGCATGGAGGTCTACCCTTGATTGCACTTCCCTAGTAATAAACTTAATGTAAGATTTCAAATTATCATAGGCTTATATTTTGGGAAACAGACACACACACAATACTAAACTAGATACACTACCTTCCTTACAGTAGCCTTTACATTAATGTTATTAAGTCTATATTTGTGCTGAATATGCATGCAGACACAGATACTTGTACACACACACACACACAAAATTGTACATGTATGTACACAAAAATATAGTATAAAAAAATAAAAAGTAAGAATTACTTTGTTAGAAAGAACAGAAAATAAGATACAGTTGTTTGTAACCACTATATACTTACTACTTAGTTGAATCCGATAACTGATATTCTCGTCGTCTATCATAACATTCCTGGATTCCAGGGTCATTCCATAAACTTCTTATTGCATCTACATAGGGGGTCTCAAAAGTTGACACCTTCTCTACATCAACTTCTCGAACTAACTGTGCATGAGCCTAATTTGAAACAAAGAAAACAATAAAATTTACTTTGTTTTCTATGTTTACAAATAGTTCATATACAGTGAATATGAACAAGAATAATTTTTCCGACTGGCCATCTCACCAATGTGAGGTTATGAATGAATGATAATAAGGTGTATTCGAACTAAGAAAAATAGTAAGGATGACATGAGAGAAGGTGAATTAATTAATGTGTATATGAGCCCTTATTCTAGCATAATCTTATCCTAATCCAGTATTATTTAGCTGAAATGGATAAAATTTTCACATTAAAATTTACATTTAATTAAGCTAAATTTTAAGAAAGTTTTCATTTTTCAGGTACAATTTTAGGGCATATAATATACTTGCTTTTTAAATGATAACCAGTTAAGCAACTTGGCAGAGTTAGACTGATGGGAGCAGAAAGAATGGGGAGGAGGGAGGAAATTTGTCTTTTAAAGAGATTAATTTTTATGTACATACACTAAGAGAGAAAAAGAAATGAAAACTTAGTCAAGCAAAAAACCTAAAGGATTCTATTCTCAAATCTAGTCTGCATTTCAGCAGACTAGACACATTTCAGCAAGGACACAAACCCCTTTGCATTTTAAATTAGGTAAATGCATACAGAAAGGACTGGTTTTGTTCTTTTTAAAGTAATTTATCCTGTTTACACACATATAACCTGTCACTCTCCTTTTTAGACAGTCCAGGAGAATGCTACTACTCATTACTTCAGAAAATGTCATACCTGCAACTATTGTTTACTCATGTGGAAATCAAGAACTCCAAGTTCAATGTGAAAAATATTTGTCTTCAATATATGGAGAACATATGCTCTCTATTATAAGAACCCAAGTCTCCAAGTTCTAACAAAGTATATTTTCTTCTGGAACATCACATCCACCCATCCCAAAACTGGACAAATCATGAAGGGTCTCTACTGTCTCATAACAAAATAAAAAAAATAAATGGTATCCTAATAAGCACAAGCCAATACTGTTGTGAAAAAGGAAGATTATTTTTTTCCATAAAAGATTTTGTGGGTTTTTTTTCTCAAACTCAGTTATGTGTTCAATTGGTTTTGTATTCTTCCAAAAGAATGATGCCCCAAGTATTTGCTCACTACTTCTAACAAGCTGATACAGCAACATATTCAGATATTATTTTTTTATTATTATTGATCTCTGAAATTATGGCCAGCTGATAACAAAATGCTAACAGAGGTGACTCATTATTCAAAAGTTGCTCTTAAGCTTTCATCAGAAATTCATCATAACTGAGATATTTCTCTAACAGTTCTCTAAACATTCCCTAACAGATGCTCAATTATTCTACATCAGTAGTACAGATACTCATAAAAGGTAATTTATTCAGTTATCCATTTAGACGTATAATTACTACAAAATAGTCCAAGATTTTAAATTGGTTTACTTTCCAGTTCTGTATGTCCTACCCTACAACTAATATGACTTTGCACTACGTGGCAAAACTTCTGAAATAAACTGACATATGCCAATGAGTTGTATCTGTCAGAAATCTAATTCAGCCTTTTAAAAATACATATTATTTCCCCAGTGAACACTGTTTCTGGTTCCCTGGGATTTGCTTGGGTAGACTCATGACTACTTGCACCCTACTGACTTACAGCTCTTAATAACAATGCTTCTTTTTTTAAAAAAATAATGTAATAACCCTTTACACAGATTTCAAGTCTTTATGCTATGTCTTCTTGTTCCCCAGAGGTACTATACTTTCCTGTAGATTAAAATTTTTCTTTCTTTCTCTGAGTCTTTGTCAGTCAGTATCTTTTACTGGCTTCTAATTTCTGGTCAGAGAGACAGAGAACTAAATATAGGATCTCATCTACTGGCTTAATTCTTTTCTCATTTGCTCTGGTAAATGTAAAAATTAATTCTACTGAAACCTAATGAGATGCAGAAACATAAATTTAATGCAGAAAAAGACTCAGTCATGCATGACGTGGTGTCACTACTGCTAATTACTAATTTTATTTTCCTTCCACTAATATAATATCAATTCTGGAACATTACTTTTGATGTTAGCACTCAAATCGCTTGCAAGAAAAATCCGAGGATTCATCATTCATCTAGCTTCTGCAGTATAAATTTTATCCAGTACTTCTTAGCCTTCATTGATACTTTTTGCTGTACTGCAAAACAGACATTACTTGAAAAAAAATAGTAAAGCTGCTGACCCTTAGAAAATTGCACTTTTTGAGATTTCTTTCTTTTGGAACACCAATAATTGCTATCAAAACAGTGAAACAAACAAACAAAAAAGATAAAACTGAAGGATTCTGCAAGTACCACCAAATTCAAACTGGTAATTAAGATGTAATTACTAGTTAAGCTGTAATGTTCTACAAAAAAAATCTAGATGGTCTAACTGACTTTTCAGTCCAATACACTCTTGACATCAGCAGTCAAAAGAACATTTTCCATGTCCTTCTGAGGATATAAGAATACCTGTAACAATTTGCACACTATTTGCCACAGATCTTATAAAAACATTCATTCAATTATCTTTAGCAAATCATATCAATCTTTGATTTTTAAGAGTTTCTTCCTTGATTTCTACAAGTACAAAAAAATTATCCCAGACAAAGAAAACTGGAATTTCCTGGAATATCATTAGATTCTGAAACCAGGAAATCTCTGAGTGTTAGAGGATACCAAAATAGTTATCTTCTTTTCTCCTTCTTCATCATTCCCCTCAGAAAATTATTGACAGTGTTAAAAACTAATTCTGAGCTTGAAGAACATTATATTTTTATACTGGTCTTTCTGGCAATACTCTTTTCCACATAATTGCTATTAAAACAAGTATATATTATTAATCTCTAGGGTCCATAGTGCCAATTTTATACCTATTATCTACTAATTTTTTAAAAGCACTGATGTTCCTCAGTGACTAGGTGGGCCAGCAAATGGATCTGTTCCCATATTCTCTCCATACATGCACCAACCTTTTGAAATCTTATAACAGTGGTTACAGTCAATGCTGGAGCAAGCTTGGAAAAAAGTTCAAATTTTTATATTCCTTTCGATGTTTTCTCTGTAATTTTTTCAAACTAGCTTTCTAACCTACCAGAAAGATTTATGAGGGAGACATACGCAAATGCAGTCTATTTAAAAAAAAAATCCTCTTCTGATCCACAGAAGAAAACTTGAGATGCAGTAGGCAAGGTTGTTTCGTATCAGTGGTCTGTGTGGACTAGCCAATTTTTAAAGATGCCCGTTTAAAGAAGCTCTCTCATGTGGAAAAATATATCTTAGCAAATATTTTCCATTTTGTATAAGGTTGTAGTGCTTGGCCTGTCAGTAACTAAATCATGAAGCACAGTGATATTAAGTAGGTCTGGATGGTATAATTCACGTAGACTGCATAATTGACAGCAATAGCATGAGATCAGATCCAAGCAGTTTGGGAGCTGAATAGAAGTCAGTACAAAAAGCCATCATCATGACCATGATCTTTTCTCTCTTGTCTTGAGAGGACTAAAACCCCAAAGTGATTAATTTCTTGAGAATGTAGCTCTTGCTTATAGGAGAGACATTTATGCTAGTCAACAAAAGTCATGAGTCATTTACAGTTTCCGTGGTACATACAAATACCTTGCCTTACTGAGTTGTATAGGAAGATATGCAGCTTTGGAGGAAATCTTAATCTATCCTTTGCCCTTCTCTTTTTCCTTGGACCTACTAAATCAAGAGCAAATGAAAATCTAGTGTTTCCTGCAAACCTGCACATAATTGAAACAGGTGTCACATTCAGGGAGAGTAATAGTAGACTATATTTCACTGTCTTGAACAAGGAACAGATGGGGGATGTGTTCCTTAATGTATCAGAAATCATAAATCTCTGAAGATCAGTCCAAGGTAGGGAAGTACTTTTACATAGCAGTCTGAGAGAATTTGGAAGAGGACTGTAGAGAGGTAATTACTTCCTTTGAGCAACCCTGAAGCACAGAATGGATTAGACTAAACAGAAAGAGATTTCATGGTGTGGTACACTGTGGTAAAATTTTATTAAATTGATTACTCCTTATGAAAAAGCCTTTGTCTTTAATTAGGGATCACTTAACTTGGACAGGGAGCTCAGGGACAACTTTAATGAGCAGGTGGTGCTTGTCTTGAGCCCCCCGAACAAGCAAGATATGAGCAGGACCATCCAGACAATAAATATTGTGTGCAGCTGTGTCACAATAGTAACTCCACCATGCTTGGGCATCTGGCCAACGTCCCTGGCATGTGTGAACCTTATGAATCATGAGATAGTGCACACTTGCACTTAGCCTAAACTTAACAGTTTGCATACACTAGGTGTGTAAACTATTTTTGTTTTTCACTGAGTATAAAGGCGGGCAAGCTGTGGGACTGGGCCAGAAGCCTCACCTACAGGTGGACGAACCACATAGGAATTTTCCCAGTTACAGAGAGGCTCCTGGAGCTGGATGCAATGGGGCTTCCCAGCCGAAGTGTGGGCCTGGATGATGTTAAGGTGGGAATTGGTGATGTATCTTTTCTTAGTCTCTGTAATGCTTTGCAGTAATGATTTGATGCTTTGCTCCTATTGCTCTTTTATTATATTGTGCATAATAACTAGTACTGTTTCCTTTTATCATATTGCATTTTATTTTTCCTTTATTATAGTGTAATATAATAAACTGCATTTATTCTTATAATTGATTTGGAGTTCATTTTTTCTTGGTATCCAGTCAATTAGCAAAACAGATACACTGAAGAACTGTATATAAATTAATAAAATGCATTGTGAATTGCTGGAAGGAACCTTGGTACAATGCTAATCATCCTGCAGTTATTAAAAAAGGTCAATAGGGTATCAAAAATGCCTAAATAAGAATTTGTCATCCTTTCCTATTTTAGATTCTAACTTTTGAGTAGGAAAAACAGCATATGCTCTTTGAAAAATAATTCCACAGAAACATAACAGAATCTAAACATTTGAGTTTGCAATAATGTTTTTGTTGCTACTGTTCATTGTCTGTAAAATGTTTAGAATAATGAGTCCTAACCCATGACTCATGGGCACTACAGTAAAACAATAAATAAGGTTTTAAACAAAATATCTTGTGACTTAAGTTTGAAAATGACTCAGTTCAAAATGTATCATTAAACTCTACCTGTAATACTTTTATATAAGAAAACACTGGAATAATGGAAGAAAAAAAGTAATATCTACACCTATTTATTTTTTTATTTTTAATAGGACTTAGAGAAAGCTTACATAGTAGCTGAATAAATCAGAAATTTATTTCTACACTGAAATCAGTGCCCTTAATTTTCCTAATTTCTTATTTACTTTTAAGTTGCATCAGACCAAAGACAGTAAACACCATGCCACACTGCAGGGCAAAAAAGGGTGTGACTTTTGTCACTTACTCTCCAGGTTTCATATTTCCCATATATAAACTTCAGGTTGCCTGACTATCAATTAAGCTGTTGCCTAACAAATAAAAACCATAAATTTATCAAAATGCTCATTACTGTTATTTTGATAGAATATCTAATTGTAAAGGCCTGAATTATTGCTTTTGTCTCTATTCACCCCTTCCCTCCCAAAAATTCATATCCATATTTCCACTAATTGAAACAACTTCTTCAACAAATGCTATTGGTAATTAACCTCTATAGAAAAAAAACAGGTTTGTAAAACAAAACGGGAAAAAAGAGAACTGAAGCATCCATAAGCAATATACTCTCTACTAAGAGGACAAACCGGCAGATGAAGTTAAATGAACTAATCTTTCCATGATCTTAGATAGCAGAGACTTTAACAGTTGAAGTTATCTCTTTTTCTCAAAAGGTGGCTAGAGTTTGGATGTGCATCCTAATTCTGTTGTTTGTGGTAAGTCTAAGCAGAGCAATTTACAAAAAAACTCGGAAAAGAAAACAGATAACTCCATATTCAGTATGATAAAAATCTTCCTGAATTGACAACTCTACAGAGCAAATATTGACATTTAGATTTTTGTATTACATATTATTTTTTACCAAAAGATCTCAAAACCCTTTACAAAGGTCATAAATACCACTAGGAAGTGCAGTTATATAAAATTATCACAACACACAGCTCAATCATTTTCACTGATGAAAGCATAAACCTATTAGTGTCCAAATAAAAGCAATTATTATTGCATCTCAGTTGATTAATTACAGGAATAAAAGGAATGTCGTTTAGCATTAAGATAAACAAACTGATGAAAAGGCACAAAAAGGTATTTCTCAAACACAAGACAAAACTATTTTCTAGTGACTACTAGATCCATTATCATAAAATGTCAACAGTACCGGTATATACATAACTCATAATAAACTTGGTTTCAGTCTTGTAGAAGAAAATTGCTGTCAGCTTAAAATGGTAAAAACTGGCTTATAAATATTTCTGTTACTGAAACAGTACAAAACCTGATCTACCTACATTACTAGTCATAGAAATACTAAATGACATACTATACCAGGCTACTCTAATACCCACACATAAACACACACACACACACGTTGCTATAAAACCCTGAATACAAAAATACACTTTGTCTAAACAATCACTTCAGTTTAAGGAAATTTATCTGTGCATATATGAATAAAGTTTCCCTTTGAGTAACAAGTTTCACAGATAGGATACAATGTATGTTATAGCTTACTTGCCGCTTGTGGAAACAAGTTTGTCTCTGACAGAGAATACTCTGTTCTTTGAAGCTGAAACATAGCTTTCTATAGCTAAAATAATTAAGTTCCAGTTTCCTAATGTATAAGTTGTCTTTAATAGGGTTTGAAGGAAAAATAAAAATTTCTTTTGTTGCAAGACTGAGGAAACTCTCCCATAAAACTTATGACACTCCTTTTTATCTTTCTGTCAGTACTTGTTTATATTTCCTTTTCTTTGTTTTTCAGGACAGCATCCTGTTTTTCACTGTTCAAATAAAGTTTTTCATTTTGCTATAGTGTACTATTTAAGTGTACTATTTAAAGAGAACTGTTTTAGAACAATATGGGTCCAGGATGGGAAAGGGCAATTCTGAGATAGAATTATACATTCTCTACATTCCGTCTAACCAAAACACCATAAAATTCTACATATTCCAACAGATACACCAGAGAGCTGTGTTTCCATCCAGGGGGATCTTGACAGGCTGGAGAAATGGGCAGGCAGGAACCTCATGAAGTTCAACAAGGCGAAATGCCAAGTCCTCCATCTGGGGAGGAATAACCCCATGCACCAATATATGTTAGGGACTGACAGTCTGGAAAGCATAGAAGGCCCTGGGGGTCCTGGTGGACAGCAAGCTGACCAGGAGACAGCAATGCACCCTTGCAACAAAGGTGGCCGACAGCTTCCTGGGCTGCATTAGGAAGAGTGTTGCCAGCAGGTGGAAGGGGATGGTCCTTCCTCTCTACTCAGCATTGGTAAGGCTGCATTGAAGAATACTGTGCCCATTTCCAAGCTCCCCAGTACAAGAAATATATGGACTTACTGGAGCGAGTCCAGCACAGGGCCACAAAGATGATTAAGGGACTGGAGCATCTTACATATGGGAAGAGGGTGAGAGAACTGGGATTGTTCAGCCCGGAGAAGGGAAGGCTTAGGGGGAATCTTACTAATGTGCATAAATACCTGATGGGAGGGAACAAAGAAAAGGGAGCCAGAATCCTTCTCAGTAGTGCCCACTGACAGGACAAGAGGACACATGAAAAGGACACATGAAGTTCCTTTTGAACACAAGAAAACACTTTACTCATTATTTATGTCATATTAAGAGGCTAGATATTCTGCCCTACAATAGCTCAAGACAGTCTGCATATTTAAACATGCTATTCTATTACTGTCACTTCAGCTGACGCCTTAAAAATCCCCATACATTCAATGATGTTCTAACTGTGAACAAAGGAATAGCTTTCACTTCTTTGATTATGAAATTCAGTATAGTCCATTTATATACATTAAGTGCTTGATTAGGACCTTACTGAATTAATTCAACAAGTTTAGTTTGTTTTCTTTCCATGGTTTGCCTAGTTTTACTTTGAAGAAATTAGAGCAACAAGTAAATTTCAGGCCCTGTAAGTAAAGGGCAATCCAGATTGCTAAATTCCAAAGTTCTTTTACTATGTATTTTAAAACATGGGTCTTGTTTTGACTTGTTTTCAAAATGTTACTTTTACCACCAAATTTTCATAGGTTTTTACCAGAATCTTTTACCAGATGCAGGGGTGTCAAAATTATGGGATTCATGTTCTGGTTCAGATAAATCCTTAAGATTTCCAAGGAAGTAGTAGAAGATCTCAGTGAAGAAACCCCTACTGAACTTCTGAAGGAGTTTGAAATTAATTGCAGCATCTAGTTTCTAACATTACTAATTTAAACAATCTGAACATAAAACTTAAATCAAATTCTTCTCCTGGACATAGTCACTAGCAACAATCTTACAAGCCTCATGAAGTCCTCACAATTAGTAACTGACAAACCCAAGTGGTAAAATCTTTTTCAAGTGATAAAATCTATTTAAAATTTAACACAAATCTGCAATGACAGAAACAGACTTAAAAACATTTCAGGTTTGAATCAACATAAGAAAGAATGTACAACAAAATCTACCCCCACAACAGTTACTGTAGATAACATAAATAATCCAATTTACTGCTCTGTCTATAGAAAGATAGTATTTTCAATAAACATTTTCATAAACATATCAAAGCATGCATATACAATCAGATTTTCAGAAAAAATATGAGTATCCTGGATATTTTTAATTTTATTTTTTTTTAAGATCTGCTCTTAATCTAACATCTTCAAACAAATTTTGTTCAGTACTTAAACAAATAATTATGATTTGGACACATAAGCAACCATACCATTGTTTCTTGAGCTATCTAAACCAGTTAGTATATACATGACAAAAATGAGCACTGGTGGACTGCTTCTTAGTGTTACTCCAGTTGAAACTCCAGATAAATGTCACTAAAACTACTGTATCAAGCTTATATGGAGCAGAATAGAGTATACAAAGGCAGAGCTGGAGCTAGAAATATCAAAGAGCTCTCTCTATATTCAGCTGGTGTAACCTGGGGCAAACTCGGAACTGCTTTAAACAACAGTGAGCAGAGAATGATGCAGCCCCAGAGTCAGTAATGACTTTTTCATTCCAATGTGCTTCCTTATCATGCATATTGTTCAGTAGCATGTGCCTGACAAGCTGGTCACCAGGAAACAGGTATCAAAGGGTATATTGGACCACAGTATATAACATGGAAACAAACAATCCAAAAACGTCCCCTTCCCAATCCTTCCTAAAGCGCATCTTTCATCTGATTTTCCCACAGAAAAAAAAAGGATCTGGAACCCAATAGGGGTTAATAATAAACTGAATTGCCAATCTCTCTACATCTCTACAGTGACTTCATAAGAAGGTAGGATAAATTATTGTTGGGGTTTTTTTAATTAAAAATAATCCTTCTTCTATTTTACATGCATCATGGGTTTTAAGAGCTTTATAGCAAGCTTCATGTCCTAGCACCTGGTTCTGAAGAATGGTGTTCAATATTATGTAAATAATGGCATTTTTTTTCTGCAATATTATTTTTATATAGTGATATAGTTGGTATTATTGAAGATAATGTTATGCAAAACATGGACACACTCAAATTTTCATTCCATTTTCAAGTGAAATAAGTGGCTGTACTTGACAAACCTCGAAGAATCCACTTGCTTCAGTCAACCATTGCAATACAATAGTGAGTGCATTTAAAAAAAGGTATGTGAATTCTTACCTAAGAAGCATACAAATGCACAGAACTCCTGAGCCTCACTCCTGTACAAAGCCTGCATGCATCTTGCAGAAGAGGTGTTTTTAAGGATCAGAGGAATAACAGCTTTGCTTGGCTTCATGGATTTAAATAGCTAGAACTGAAAAAATCTGTATGCCTCTTTATAGAATAGAAGTTATGGTCAGTTGATTCAGGCAGTTTAGAAATTCAGCAATTCCATTCAATTGCCTAAATAAAGGAACTGCAGAAATTTCACTGTCTTTAAAATCTAGAGAAAAGTCTAAGATGTATACAGGACAGACAGAGAGAAACAAATAGCAGATTCTTTTAAAAAAATCTTATGCCATCATATCTCTGTTTTAATTTAGAGGAGGAAGTATTGCATTAAAAATAATCTTGTACTTATAAATTATATTTATGAAATTTAAAACTGAAATAAGTCAAAAGCATCGCAAAGAGAAGCATTTATTCTCTGTACTTTTAAGCCATATTTTATTGTATTTTCAAAGAAAGAGAGTGCCCTCTGCTGACTAGCACATAGCAAAGAAAGCAATAATTTCAAACTGGTATTTCTAGAAATATCAGGATTGGGAGGGTCCCTTTGAAAATAATGAATGATTTCAGTGGGAATTTTCCTCTGAAAACATTGCATCAAACTTAAATGGTTGCATTTGTGTGTTTTCTAACCAAGATGATTGTCTTTCTAAACAATCACCTAATTTTTTGGAAATAAAACTCTGAAAATTAGCTTCAGACTTATCCTAGGCATGTAAAGTGACATAGAATCTGATTGCCTACTTCTTTTGAGTGCTTTCCCTAACCCCTTTATGCAAGCATTTGTCTAGAGCAAAAAACTGGCAGGGCTGAATAAATGGTAAAATTTAATCTCAGATGAAAAGCTGTTGTCTTGAACAGGGTAACGGAAGAATGAATTTAGTCTTTTTAAAGATAACCACCCAACATTATTTTCTCCAGAGAAACCACAGACATATTACATATAGCATAGTGATGAGTAAATATTTGAAATGTGCCTTGAGGGAGATTAAAGTTTTATGTCATGTTTGACATTAAAAAGTGGTAGCTTTATAAATTACTCACAGTCTTTTTATTGCTAGAAACATACCTTTATTTCTGCTCTGTCAAATCAGATGCCAAGCAGAGCTTATTTAAAGGACAGCAAAGCACTGCTGACTTGTCTTTCATGACTTCAGGCAACTACCAGTCTCCTGAAAGATGGTGCCAACTTCCATCATTAGGAAGGAGGAAGAAAGCCAAATAAAAACACATCTTTCGTATTTGCAAAAAAAATTTAGTCTTGTTTATATAACACCTTGAAAGCTTCTTCTTGTGTTGCCTGGTGTGTGCAAAACTGATCCGTACTCTGACTTAACCAAATTAACATGTGTTTTAAAGTGATTAATTCTGTTTACTAACTAATCAGTATTGACAGGGAAAGGCCAAGGTAGGTTATTTAACAACCATTTGGGAAGGTTTATTTATCTGCCAAAGCTTAAACAGAGTACCTCCTCAAGATGTTAGCCAAAACTGGGCATGGACCCTATAAAATGGACCATTAGTCATGAAAACAGGTTTTGGAGGTTTTTTTGTTTGTTTGTTTGTATTGTGTTTCTAGTAAGCCCTTGCTTTCAGTGAGTGTTAAATATATGTGAAGGAAAGCAAAACTGAGCTTTTTGGAATTAATTTAGATTAAATTAAATCTGGAAGAAGCTTTTTGGAACTGAATAAAAAGGGTAGAAAAGCGACAACATAGTCTATTGAGAAAAACTATGTATTCTCATTATTTGTATAGCAAGATGCCTATACTAAATTGCTTAATCGTTCTGTGAAATATACTCTGGAGATTCTCCAGGGTGCAACAAGGAGCTGAAGATCTTGGGAAAAAGTCAACAGCAAAATACTGATATATTCCATCAAATCTCCTGGAGTTGAGGTCCTACTTAGCCACAAATGTTCTGAATCTATCCCTGTAATAATTCTTTCACAAATGCCCAGAGCGGTTTCCCAGAAAATCTAGGAGACAAATTAATCAAGTTAATTTAGGGAAAGTGTTGTTGCGGAAAAGACAGGCTGTTTGTTAAATTCTACTATCCAGAAAGAAGTGTATTAATAGGACCTATCTACTCTGTTCATAGGTGCTATCAGAGAGACAACTACTTAAGAAATCATCATGCAGCAACCACATACACGCACAAGCACTTTGAACTGGAATTACAGTTTTAATGCAAATTAAGATTGAACTAGATAGCAAAATAGCTGCAAATCAAAACAGAAGATAGAATTAATTCACCTTAAGGAACAAGAGAGGATTATATTGAAAAAGCCAACAGACCACTATTGACCTGACCCAGTACTAACCAATATATTATTATTAAGATTTCTATTTTCTTCAGTAAGCTTTAAACTCCCCCTCAATAAGAAAATTATCATAATTCCTTTTTGGACCTGGCAAATAAGTATTTTCATTCAGAAAAAGAGGTCAGAAAGTCTTTTGCTCTTTGTAGGTCACCCTCTGTGCAATTTAAGCAGCAAAAAGGCAGAAACATTTTTCAGCATCTGCTCCTGAGAGGCAGTGCAAAGCTCCAGTATAAGGGGGGGGGGGGGGGGAGGAGGACAAGGACGAGGACGGGAGGATGAGGACAAAATACTACACATGAAAAATAAAAACCTCTGGATAAGAATAGAATGTCTATGCACCATTTCTGTGGCTGCTGCTCTGCACAAGCTCTCAGCCTCCTGCACTACACTGTCACAGGTATTGCAGTATTGTGAGGGTCACAAATACTGTTTCGACTCTGATAAGTGGGCTCTGTGCGTGATATTTACAAGACCCATTAGTGAAGAAGAAAGTACCAAATGTTTTTAAAATGTGGACTCTTGAGGAGGAAACAAAAAATTAATTAGAGATCATAGAATCAGAATAATTTGGGTTGGAAGGGACCTTTAAAGGTCAACTAGTCCAACTCCCCCTGCAATGAGCAGGGACATGTTCAACTAGATCAGGTTGCTCAGAGCCCAGTTCAATCATATTTTGATTCCATAAAGACCAAAGGATTAATAAGCAGTTTCATCAAATTGAGGTGAGCATACATTTCTGGTCAGCCTCTCAATGTTATCAGAGATGTCATTGTTTGCTTTTCTCCTATATAACCTACTACTATATTCACAGGAGTCCATGAATTCTGTCCATCAGTCCTGATACATTGTAAACATCCTAAGTCCCTATAACTTCATTGCTATGACTGTGAGCAAAGCTTTGATTTACAAAAAAAATAATCACAGTGGTTGACTGATACTAAACTAACCTTTAAACCCACCAAAACTTTTTTCACCTCTATGACTAACAGTATCTTGGGTCTGGCACTAATACTTCTATGTCAATAAATAAATAAATAAATAATGAATGAGCACTCTAGAAATTACTATCCCTACATGAACCAGATAAATTAGATAAATTCTGTAAGGGTCTTACAAGGATCTGGACGTCGTGTTTTTCTCCTTGCCTTGATATCAGATCATAATAGAAATTCAACTACCATATGTATTTGATGAATGATGATAACCAGTTCAAAAGCCTGTGTAGCCTAATTACAACATTTTGTATGCTGAAAAGTGCCCTGCAGTCTTCTGTAAGGATTAATTCATATCAAATCTACTTTTATTAATATAACAGAAAATACTGCTACTCAGTACATTCTGTTGTATGTGTTATAAAAATGTGATGGCAACAAGGAGGAAGAGATGGGAAAGGAAATTACTTCTTTAAAGAGGACATCCTGTGGGCAGTGCCGTCTCTTACTGTCCTTACAGTTATAAAAGGAAGGGTGTATATCTTAAAACCAAGGGAAGTATTAAAATCATTCCTAAAACACTAATTTAGAAGCATATTTGAAATGATGCTGCTATATTGGTCTCCCAACTTTTATTCAGAGTTCAATGAGTCAGGTAAATTATTAAAAGTAACTGAAAAACACAGCTCTAATAATATTGGCTATACTTAGAATTTTTAAAATTATTTTTCCATAGTAAAGGCACTACCATATTGGCTGTTTCCATGTAGAACCCTCTCAAAAACTCATTACAGATAAGTCAGTTTTCAGTATTAAATGTTCAAGTGATGTTCTTGGTACCAAAACAGGAACTTGAATGCTAAACTTTAAAGGTTGCTAGGAGTTCATGCCCCTGGAAAAAACCAGAGGTTGATAGCATTAGTAGCCCTTTTGTCTTCACCAAGAGGCCTTCCCCAGATTAATTCTGGTCCTCATTTTCAACATGATGAGTAAATAAAGATTCTAGAACAAGCAACAAACAACAAATACTCTGGGGAAAAAGAAATTACTTATCTAAACATTGGTGGCAGCTTGCCAAGAACTTTTGAGCCATACACAAATCATAGAATCATTTAGGTCGGAAAAGACCCTTAAGATCATAGAGTCCAACCATAAACTTAACACTGCCAAGTCCACCACTAAACCATGTCCCTAAGCACCACATCTACATACGTCTTTTAAATACCTCCAGGGATGGTGATTCAACCACTTCCCTGGGCAGCCTGTTCCAATGCTTGATAATCCTTTCAGTGATGAAATTTTTCCTAATATCCAATCTAAACCTCCCCTGGTGCAACTTGAGGCTGTTTCCTCTTTTCCTATCACTGCTACTTGGGAGAAGAGACTGACACGCACCTCACTATAACCTCCTTTCAGGTAGTTGTAGAGAGCATTAAGGTCTCCTCCCCTCAGCCTCCTTTTCTCCAGGCTAAACAACCCCAGTTCCCTCAGCCACTCCTCATAAGACTTCTTCTCTAGACCCTTCACCAGCTTCGCTGCTCTTCTTTGGACACCCTCCAGCACCTCAATGTCTTTCTTGTAGTGAGGAGCCCAAAACTGAACATGGTATTCGAGATGCGGCCTCACCAGTGCAGAGAGACAATCAAACAGAGCAGAAGACAGCTGCGCCAAGAAATGTTTCTAAACTGTTGGTGCAAATGAAGACATGGAGCTATATTAGGAAACATCAAATAAAGGAAATTGTGTAGAAGAGAACCTAACATACTTATCAATTATATCATGTCTCAAAATGTGCACTAGAATATCCCCAAAAGGAGCAAACAGGGCAGCTTGTGGCTTGAAGCAGGACCTAGAAAATAACTGCATTTATTGACTTATAGGAAATATGGACATTTATAGTCTAAAGAGGATTTAAAAAAATAGAAATAAAAATCAGTGATTGGGAAAACAGAAGCAAGCAAAAAAACCTTCAAGATTAAAATTGCTTTCCCTGATATCATGTAATGTGGATGAAAGGGCATTCTCCATCTTATAACTAGAATCTCTCATTAGAACAAAAAATCATGTCTCTAATTAACAGCTGAAATCTGATCATGCATTCAGAATAGTGCTCTTTGTCTATATCACAATTAGCTTGGAGACTAATGTCTAAATATACTGCTCAGCTAGTGAAAGGAATAGTAGGTCAAAAAAAACTATCATGAAAACATATCTAATTGTGTTTATGACATGGTAGGCTGCTGGAAGACAGACTTCTGGTTACTTTGAAGCCAGACAGAAATCTTTTGAAGCCAGCAGAACTATTAAATAGACAAACTATCAAAACTGAAAGCTGTCAAGAAAATAAACTCATTCATGTGCATTTCAACACTGAATCCCTATCAAAATAATTTGTATTTTTCACCCACACCATGCACCTGTTTCCTACACACACAGTTTTCTGTTACCCATTACTTCTTTATTTTCATCTCACATTAAGCAATACTCATCCAGACATACAGGAATAACTGTATATGAACAGCTCTGATAAACTGCAATTTTTTAGTTTTGCTTACTGAAGGCCTTGTAGATGGGTTGATAAATTTGCCCTCCTTTCAGAAAAACAAATAAAAACTTCATTTGCTACTGCACTGCAAAATTCTTAGCACTTTCTTGTGAAACAGTTCAAGAACCAGACATTTAACCCTTTATTTCTTTTCAAGCTGCTAAACTGTTAGGATTCTTTTAGACTGCTTGGAAGCCAGCTAGCTTTTATGGTCTTGAATATAGGTTTATCACCAAAAAAAATTACTTATTTGGAAATTACCAACTTCTTTTCTATACATAAGAAACATTTAAATTGAGTTTATTCTTTGGCAGTACTAGAGTTTTTACTGACTCACAGGCTTTGATAAATTCCAAAGCCACATGCATTTATCATGCAGTTCTTAACAAACAGGGTTTAAAAAAATTGCTTTTTCTCTGGCACATTAAACAGGCTGTTTTATATCACATATATATAGCTCAAGTAAGTGCTATGCTTGCTGCAATTATGCTCACTGACTTATTTTGATATAGAATTAAGTTATTGCTTATAGAGAGTATTTTATTTTTTATATTGATATTTGCATTTCTGTGACCCCTTTTGTGAATAGTGAGAAATATGGTACCACACCATATCTATTTTAAGAATAAATTAAGTACTCCCTATATTTTTCTTACACTTTTAAAAAATCTTCCTGTATTACAAGGCATTCTAGGTGCCACTCACTATCAAATTCAATTGCTTCTCCACACAAACACTTGGGAAAAAATAATTGGAATTAACTTTTAAAAGGTTTATTAAACCACATTACATCATTGCATAGACATACTCATTCAGTAAACAGTCCTTCATTCAGATCAGCCTTTGGAAACCAAGTCTACTCTTGAAAGGTTTTATTATTATAATAAAGAGCTAATCTTCGAGCTCTGCCCTAGTTTGAACCTTTATATAGAGACATTTGAAATGTTAATACAGGAAACATGCTAATGAAGATTTTTAGTTATCCTTTTCTCAATTACTTGGTCGAGGAACGAGAGATTGGAAGTCTTCTGTGTGATTTTTGGTCTCTTGAGAATAGGATGGACTAATGCAATTTTCAGGGTCCTAGATTTGCTTCTCTAGAGAAGCATATTACAATAAATGTTCAGGAGTTTGTAGCTAAATTAGGTCATTTAGATTTAACACTCACTGAACTATATATTCACTCAAGTTATATTCACCTCAAAGAATCAAGCAGATGGGAGGCTGCAGGTGGAAAGCCTGCAAGCAGTTCTGGCCAACATCACAAAGCATCCCAAATCCTGTTTCACTATAAAAAATGATGGGAGGAGGCGGCAACCTGAAATGGTTGGTGTATTGTGTGTCCCTGCTGCAACTTCCATTACAGCAGTCCTTGCCCACCCACTTACAAAAGAGAAAGATGCAAGAAAGACTGTATGGAACATTAATGAGTCAAACCCTAAGACAGAAACTTTTGTAATGTCCATTTCCTTTCTTCAGCTTTGTTTACTTTTTTCCCCCCTCATGTTAGAGGAAAATATCTGCTAGAAATGTAACATATAAATGGTAATAGAAGAAACTAACTTTTTTTTAAGGAATATAATTAGGCTTATGTTGTAAAACATTTTACAGTATTTATTTTAGTACAATCTTAACAAAAATTTACTAAAGCAGTAAATTATCTCACTAATAGTAATCTGTAATTGTTGAATGCAGGGCCAGTTGATATGAATCAGTGTGGATTCACTGAAACCAATGTTGATTTGTCAAGATTTCTCAACCTTCACCAGTGTCTCATTCAAAACCTTTCCTTATATCATCAAAATAAGCATTAACTTTTGATAAATATTACTCCAGCCCAGTAAACAGCAGATGTATGAATGGTATGAATTCAAAATCTCTTCTCTCAAATGGATTATGAGTATTCAGTATCATTCTGGAAGGATGAAATAACTATCATATATCTGAAGCTAAAGGCTGAAGAGGGATCATTAAATATCAAGTAAATATTTCTGTTAAGGTGGCTATAGTCTGATATTGATTCATCTAAATCCCACTTGGTTTGGAATGTAGGTCTTCACAGTTAAAATTTACATTTTATATTTGATTTTGCATTTAGATGTTTAAACAGTATATACTACAATTCACAGAAAATAAATTCAAAAGAAGAGGATTCTGATTAACTTTATCAAATATTTTAAATCTGAGTAAGATGTAAAGTTATACTGGAAAACAAATTTTTAGCCTGGTCTTTGATAAAATACTAAAAAAATAATAATTAAAAACCCATGTATTCTTTAAACATGATTCCAACAAAATATTATGTCACAGAAAGATATGAAATATTTTTAAAGATGCACTAGGAAGGAGATCTTTCTAGGAAAAAACTTAAATTTTTAGAAAAGACTGAAAAATATGAAGAAGTTACTTCCTTCTCACAACACAGTAGGGTTTATAAATAAGAAGGGCTCAGAAATAAGTCAACAGAGATCTAACGCTATATGCAGATGCAGAAGAAAATCATATTGCTAGAAAAAAATCCTTGGAAATAAACATGTTATTTCCATATTATAATATGGAAATGATAATTATTATAAATATATAGTGATTATAATGCATTTAACTGTACAGCAGTGAGGACTGGATTCAGCCTCCAGCATATTCAAATTGTAAAGGCTGAACACTATTTCAAAACAACATAAATTCATTCAAAGTTGTACTGATTTTGGCTGGGATAGTTAATTTTCTTCACAGTAGCTAGTATGGGGCTATGTTTAAGATTTGTGATGAAAACAGTGTTGATAATACAGGGATGTTTTTGTTATTGCTGAGCAGTGCTTACACAGAGTCAAGGCCTTTTCTGCTTCTCAACCTACCCCACCAGTGAGGAGGCTGGGGGTGCACAGGAAATTGGGAGGGGACACAGCTGGGACATCTGAACCCAACTGACCAAAGGGATATTCCATATAATATGACATCATGCTCAGCAATAAAACTGGGGGGTGGAGGTTGGCAAGGGCTGCTGTTGCTCCAGGACTGACTGGGCATCAGTCCATAAGTGGCTGGCAATCATTTTCTTTTGCATCACTTGTCTTTCTTGGGTTTTATTTTCCTCTTTCTTTGTCAGTCTGGGGGTTTTTTTTACATTTTTTAAAAAAATTATTATACTGGTTTATCTCAACCCACAAGTTTTCTGACTTTTACCCTTCCAATTACACCCCACACCCCCACACCCCATTCCACTAGGAAGAAGTGAGCAAGCAGCTACGTGGTGCTTAGTTGGCAGCTGGGGCTAAATCAAAACACAAAACTAGAATATTATGATTATATATAAATGGATATACAAAGTGTGTGTGTATATATAATATAATGATAATATACGGGTTTATATACATATTTATACTTTATATAAACCACAACACTAAAGTACAGTACTATAATTATAATATGATTAATAAAGTCACTGGCAAAGGACATGTATGGTGCTCTAAAATAGTTATATCTAAGCTTCAATCAGTTTTTGCTTTCATTAACAGTTGAATTTTAATAAATTGATCTATTACTCTTAATGTGTATTTTAAGTAACTGCACTAAGGGAACAGGAAAGAACAGTGTATACAGGGAGTTTTCGTCATTGCAGTCTGTTTTAATTACTACAGAGACTTAAAGACTACTTAAAGACTAAAGGCCTGTCAGCCTGACCTTGGTGCCAGGGAAGGTTATGAAACAGATCATCTTGAGTGCCATCACATGGCATATACAGGACAACCAGGAGATCAGGCCCAGTTAGCATGGGTATAGGAAAGGCAGGTCCTGCTTGACTAATCTGATCTCCTTCTATGAGAAGGTGACCCGCCTAGCAGATGAAGTAAAGGCTGTGGATGTTGTCTACCTGGACCTTAGTAAAACCTTTGACACCATCTCCCACAGCATTCTCCTGGAGAAACTGGCTGCTCATGGCTTGCACAGGTGTACTCTACACTGGGTTAAAAGCTGGCTGGATGACTGGGCCCAAAGAGTGGTGGTGAATGGAATTAAATCCAGTTGGCAGCAGGTCACAAGTGGTGTTCCCCAGGGCTCAGTATTGGGGCCAGTTCTTTTTCATATCTTTATCAATGATCTGGACGAGGGGATTGAGTGCACCCTCAGGAAGTTTGCAGATGACACCAAGTTGGGCGAGAGTGTTGATCTGCTTGAGGGCAGGAAGGCTCTGCAGAGGGATCTGGACAGGATGGATCGATGGGCTGAGGCCAGTTGTATGAGGTTGAACGAGAAGTGCCAGGTTCTGCACTTGGGTCATAACAACCCCACACAATGCTACAGGCTTGGGGAAGAGTGGCTGGAAAGCTGCCTAGAGGAAAAGGACCTGAGGGTGTTGGTCAACAGCTGGCTGAACATGAGCCAGCAGTGTGCCCAGGTGGCCAAGAAGGCCAATAGCATCCTGGCTCATATCAGAAACAGTGTGACCAGCAGGACAAGGGAAGTGATTGTCCCCCTATACTCGGCACTGGTGAGGCTGCACTTCAAATACTGTGTTCAGTTTTGGGACCCTCACTTCAAGAGGGATGTAGAGGTGCTGGAGCGTGTCCAGAGAAGGAAAATGAAGCTGGTGGAGGGTCTAGAGAAGAAGTCTTATGAGGAGTGGCTGAGGGAACTGGAGTTGTTTAGTCTGGAGAAGAGTAGACTCAGGGGGGATCTTATTGCTCTCTACAACTTCCTGAAAGGAGGCTGTAGGCAGGTGGGGGTAGGTCTCTTATCCCAGATAACAAGTGACAGGACAAGAGGAAATGGCCTCAAGTTGCACCAGGGGAGGTTTAGATCAGATATTAGGAAAAAATTCTTTACAGAAAGGGTGGTCAAGCATTGGAACAGGCTGCCCAGGGAGGTGGTGGAATCACCATCCCTGGAGGTATTTAAAAAACACGTAGATGCGTTGCTTAGGAACATGGTTTAGTGATGGACTTGGCAGTCCTGGGTTAACAGTTGGACTCTATGATCTTAAGGGTCTTTTCCAACCTAAATGATTCCATGATTTTATTAATTACTTTTTTTTCTCCCCTCAAATAAAATGCAGATGTCAAAAGGGTAAGAACTCCCTGAGCTACACATAATTTTCTGTTTTAATGGAAACCAAACTTGAAGTAATTTGGAATTACAGTACAATCACTAGAATAACTATGCATTACAAAACAGATTATCCAACGCATTTGGAGAAATCTAAAATACAGCCAGAAAGAAATAAATGGGAAGGTGATTCATTACTTCAGAAGGGTAAACTGCAAGTGGAAAAATAAAAAAATTACCGAACCACATTTTCAAACCACTACAACTTCTTTATATATGGTAAGCAAGGACACATTTTCTCAGAGGGAAACTAAAGGAAAGCACATCAGTTTGGACTTCCTTATATATTTCTTTTCATACTTATCAGTTTAGATGACCAGTAGTTTTGCAGTCCTACATAACCGATCTACATACTTTAAGTAACTTTTATATAGGAGAAGCAAGTAAAATGAGAAGTGTAGACAACATAAGAAAAGTGTTTCTGCTGTCCTAGACTGTATACAATATTATGGAGAAATTCCATTAAAAAGTCCCATTCAAGAAGCTAAAGTTCTCTGCTTCCCTGCAACCCAGCAAGAAAAGTGCTCCCAAATAAACCACCTTCTGGTTCCCAGCTTGATAATCAGCAAGATTATCAGAAGAGAAGAACAATTTTCAGAGAACAAGTAACAAGTGTTTTGAGTTTGGATGTTCATTCATGCATGTCAAGCATGGACCTTATGTCAGTAATCCTTAAGAGTGATGACACAACAGATTTGGCAGAAGGCTTATCTTTCAAGGAAAGTGAAAGCAAGGAAAGAAGATGGCTTGAAAAGAGATGCTTGAGATTCTGGAGTGTAAATAGGTGCCTGTTTGGGCTTACATTATATATATCAGGTACATTTCCATTTGAATTCTTTTGAGATTCATCTGCAGTTAATGAAGGTTGTGTCATGTCCCTCCCCTGCAATGTATTTGCAAATAATCCAAAATAGATTTGCTAGACAGGGTAAGGGAAGAAATCAGGAAGGGTGCAGAAGGGAATTAAAAAAAAAAAAAAGAACCAGACAAAGATAGACAGTAATTTCAGTATAAATAAGACTGAAAAACTTTTCACTAGCTTCCCCAAAACACATGAAAAGTCACACAAAATTTGCTCCCCCCAAATGTATTCTGACAGATGATTTTTTGGAAGGTTATGAAATTTTCAGAAGAAATTATCTAATTATATCTACATTTCTCTTCTTGTAAACATTCAGTAAACAGTCACTGCAGTTTACAGTTTGTGACTTTTGTTCTCCCATGTTAAAAAAATTACTCAGGCTACTTTATGCAATTAGAATATAAGACTTCTTTTGAAAAATAGGTAAAATAATGAACCAAAATTTCTTAGGCCTTCTTCCTCCTACCTGCTGAGAAAAACAAGCCAAGCCAAGCAACCCATTTCAAATCCTTCAGTCACCTCCTGCCTGAAAGAGTTAGGACAATCCAATCAGAAACACAAAAGCCCTCAAATTTCAGGCATAAAATTAAAATTCATTAGATAAGATTGGGAATATGTCTTTTTCTGAAATAGTTTCCACATAAATTATTATTCCCATGAAGTTAACTGTGTAGAGGATCCAATGCTGACATTATATTGTCCAAAAAGCCCCACAGAGGACTTTCTGAACTACATAGAGGCCCACTGGGAAGACTCAGATGGACAAATCGATATCACATGGGAATCAAAAGAAGGGAAAGGGAAACCAAAAGTAAAGCATGACTGTGAAACATAACCTTCAAGAAGGCAGGCAAGCAGGAAGACATTTGTAGCAGTGCTGTGAGTTAACACCAGAAGGCAGCTAATTACCACACAGCTGCTCACTCACTCCCCCACGGCAGGATGGGAAAGAGAATCAGAAGGGTACAAGTGAGAAAACTTTTGGGTTGAGATAAAGACAGTTCAATAAGTAAAAGAGGAAAAAAAGACAAAACAAAATAAAACAAACCAAAAGGAAAACAAGTGATGCAAAAAACAATCACCACCACCTGATGCACAGCCAGTCCCTGAGCAACGGCACCCCCTGGCAAACTTTCCCCTCCAGTTTTATTGCTGAGGATGACGTTATATGGTATGGAATATGCCTTTGGTCAATTTGGGTCAGCTGCCCTGAATCCCCTCCCATCCTCTTGTCCATCCCCAGCTTATCTGCTGGGAGGGGCAGAATGAAAAACAGAGAAGGCCTTGATGCTGTGCAAGCATTGTTCAGCAATAGCTAAAATGCTCATGTGTTATCAACACTATTTTGGTCACAAATCCAAAACACAGCACCATACTGGCTGCTATGAAGAAAATTAACTCTATCCCAGTCAAAACCAATATAAGCAGGAAGATAAGCAGGACTCTTTTGGGAATTACCAGATGACAGTCTAAAATTGGTCTCATGATCTATGATGATTGCAATAGCAAATTTCTTCTTTAAAAAGTCAACATAAAATCCCATACAGCATTTTAAAAATATGAATTGTTCCAATATTTACAAACTACCTAAAAGGAAAAATCTTTAGGATATAACTGATTTTTTCCAAACACTAGAGAACTTTGGAGTTCAAAGCTATTATTTCACTTGTTAAAAAACATATTTTAAAAGAACCATAAAAAAAATATATTCTGGAAATAATTAAAATTATAATGAAAAATGATACAATGGTACCACTGCCCCAGGTAACAGTAACTAACACAAAGCTATCTTTATCTCATTCAGACTCTGAAATTTAACAAATTAATTGAGCCAAGTTAAGTTTGTTACTGTACTCTAACACATTAACATTACATCAAAGTAATCTGATCTTAAAACAAATCACTTCAAAAGGACCATCCAACCACAAAAAAGAAGGCTACATGTCTTCACCAGCCAGTTGCCAAAACAGCAGATAAACCCATTTACCCAAATCCATGAAGTTGCAGAAGTAAAAGTATCACTGATCCACTGCAAATTTTAATATAAAGAAGTAATTAGAAATAAAAGTACTCAAGAATGTGTTTGGCACAATTATAAAAGCATGTTAAGCACAATGTCTCCATTTTATAAGTACTTATCACAGGTGTAGCTACAGAAACTTGCAGGGAAAAGGGTGTACATTTAAAACTGTTCTAGTGATGTCAACTTCTTCAAATTATAAGGGGAAAAAAAGAAAAAGAAAAAATAATCCATCATGTAACAACAAAAATAGTACACTGTGTTTCTCTATTCAGGGCTTTTCTTTTAAGTACTTAAAAGCTTAACTACAGCTCAGCAAAATGAGGATGAGGTGGGCGGGTACATGAGTGTACACAGAAGTCACTGAAATAGGACAGGATTCACTGGCGCAAATATTGCTACTTTTTGTTTCCTGCATTACATTGCTTGGCTGAAAGAAATTGTTGAAACTGGAAGTGCTTGTTGTTTCTTTACTACTGGATTTAGATTTGCCAGAAAAAAAAGGACTTTTTTGGTTTTCTCCAAGCAGTGACCATTTAACATTTTATTTCAATTCATCTTCATTGTATTTGATCCAAATAATAGTTCCCTGTTTTCAGGTTCATGAAGAAAATCATAGGGCTTTGCACTTGGAAATATATAGCTATTAGTATGGAATAACTGAAATTATTTTAGTTCAAAATAAGTGAAAAATCAGAGAATGCTTCATACATCAGGGGGAAGGTGTCTTATCAATATGTATAAAAACCTAAAGGGACAAATGAGGGAGACAGACTCTTCTCAGTAGTGCCCACTGACAGAACAATAGGCAATGGTCACAAATTAAAACACAAGAAATTCATGTGAACACAAGAAAATATTTTCTTACTGTGAAGGTGACTGGTACAGGTTGCCCAGAGAGGTTGTGGAGTCTCCATCTGTGGAGATATTAAAAACCCAACTGGACTCAGTCCTGGGCATCTGCTCTTAGCTGCCCCTGCTTGAGCAGGGAGGGGAACTAGATGATCTCAATGGATACCTTTCAACCTAAACAATTCTGTGATCCACAGAATATCAGTCCTCTAGGGTATGTTGCATTGTACCACAATTTGAGAATTTGGAAAAAAAAGTTGCTATGCATTTTAGTGCTTATCACAGTTGCTATCTTCAATAAACAATATTTTAGTCTTTCTGTACAGTAACAATTTAAGCAAATCTCCAAACTAGTCAAATAAGAAAGTTGAAAGAATTTTTTCTACCGTTCTAGTTATTTTTTGCTAATCCCACTGAAGGCAGACAATAAACCTACAGTGTTAAACATAATATATAGCACAAATATAAAACTATTTAGTATATTATGTTTAAGTAACTGTTAAACACAACATTAAAAAAATGCAACAGTGTTAAAATTCTAAATTAAATTGTCTGAAATGTCACATTTTTCCAAATTTAAGTTTTCTGAAACATCAGTGGAAAAAGCAATAAAAATAGGGATAAATTCCTCATTAGGATGAAATTCCTTTTAGAGGAGCAGAAGGGTTAGATAAAATCCAAGGTGGGGGGGAAGCCTGAAGCAATTCCTATTTGTCCTTTGGTAACCCAGCAAATGAAATGAGTCAGAGGAACCTAGTAGAACAGTTTGGAATCAACCAATTCTGGAGGCAAGTGCAGAATTATGCTCTCAATAAAAGCTTTTACTGTGGAAGGATTTCTTCTAACAGCATAAGATAAATGCCCTGATTCCTAAACTATGTACAGGCTAACTGTTCTTGCTTTGAAGTCTCTGAAGACATATGAAGATGTCTGATTTCAACAAATGAACAAAAAAAAGAAGAGCAATGCTTGCTAGGTCATAAAAGATCTTGCAGGAGAACTAGGAGACCCTATATAAATGTTGAAACAAAAAACTTCAAGGAAAGGCGAGAACTATATTCCTTATTTGATATTTCCTTTATTTTTTATTATCCTTTTGAGAATACTAGTAGGAATAAATAACAATTGAAGTCTACAAGTGACATAAATATCTGTGACAAATATTGATGATCAGAGTGTAATCATCATTTAGATCTATTTATAAAAGGAAACATTTTTAATACAAAAGTCTTACTAAATTAGCTAAGATAAAACTAGGGTCCTATACTGGATCACATGCTGCTGTAACACAAATCATAATCTTATTATTTTTGCAGCCTTTATTCCTCTAGTAATCCTTTCTATTTTTCATGTATTTTCCATTGTTCCAAGTATTTCCTTTTTTATTTGCACCCTCTGCTACTGTATCCTTCCAAGTTGCTGCCCGAATTTGTTAAACAGTTTGTGTTAGTCCCCAAATTACCTGTAAATACTCCAGCTTCCAAAAGGTGTGTGCAGCTTGGTAACATGGAAAAATAGAAGCGTGCCCAGTGAAAACATCTGTAACTGATACATGCCTATGGTGATATATAATTGTATTAAACCAGTATACTTATTATAAGAACTTACCTTTGATTTATCACTAAACTTTAAGGAAAAAAAATAGGAAGTATAAAAAACATATCTACCTACATGTTCAAGATTGTTGTCTAGAACATGTTTTCCAACTCTTCGTATATTTGAACCTTAAAAATGAGGGGCTTCCAGCACATTCTTGAGATTACTCCAATCTCCCGAAACACAAACTAATCTTAAAAACCCAAAACAAACAAAACCTCAACCTCCTCCCCATCTACCCTTCCAGAAAAGTACAGAATACGCTGAGGTTTTAATGATTTAATATGTTTCATGTAACTACTAAGTCTGAGTTATCTGAAGGCAATTCTGAATATATTGCAAATTAATGAAACATGGTTCAATATGTCTATGTTTTAAAACTACTGAGTGCTTATTCATGTTTTGTACCACAGTAAGGCCAAGGTACAGGAAACAAGAAACTTCCTTTCCTCTTAGAGCAGCATACCCATAGGCTTGGAATTTTGGCAAACCAAGAGATGCTGACAGAGCTCCTGGCTCCAGAGAGGACATTATTAAGTGGGACAGAGCACTAGATGATTATTTGTAAAACAATTTAGCAAAACAGTGGAAGGATAGTATCAACTATGTTTTTCAAGGAGTTTTTCCTCAGACTACTTCCTGTGCATGCCATCTAGTAAGCATACTTCCATATGATTAAACACCACAAGACTAACAATAAAGTAAAATGGAAATATTAGAGCAAGTGTTGGTAAGCCATATATTTTCCTTGACCTATATACATAGTTTGAATCAATTTGCAATATGTTATTTGAATAAAAGTAAAGGCCACATGCAAATGTTTTACTTCTTGCTTTCTCATGGTATTCCTTTTATTTTTGGCACTATGGAGAATCACAGATGAATTTCAATTTTGCTTTATAAGTATATAGATTCTGCTATTTACCTGAAAATCAGTATGAGGATAAGATTAACCTTACTACCCACACACATACTGAACAACAATCAAATAATCAGCAATTATGATGAATAAATTACTCTGTGTATTTCTACTCCACTGGGGGGGGGAACAACACTACATAGGGATATAACTATACAAAGTTTCATTATTGTATAAGTCCCCAAAATCCTACAAGACTTCTAATTACACCCTTCAATCTCTTAACGCCCCTTTTTTTAGTTCATGTTAAAAAGTAAGAAATTAAAAAATTGTCCTGATTGTTTAGGCCGTAATTTATAATTAACTAATTATTTTTCCTTCTTATTTCTAGTACATCTATTCATAACTCCTTAAATACTACAAATTATGCATGCTATATCTAAAGATATTGATATGTAACATCATATACATTAATGTAGCTTTTAAAAAAAAAACAACAAACTTGAACCCGAATTAGGTTCTATGTTTATTTTCATTGTTGCTTTTCTTATATAACACACAGAGCTGAAGGCATTTTCTATGATTTTAACTGATATCATCCGAGATGTTGGTTTTTTTTATTACAATAGTGAAACATTTACAAACAAAAACATAAAATTATTTTAACACAGATAATTTAGGATTGTCATAGTTTTATCCAGTTTGTTCCAAAATTCCTTTAACCACAAATATTGAAAGCATTCATGTTCATGAATTCTTATGTGAATAATCTGGTATCAGTTTGAACAAGTGCTCATCAACTTGACTAAGATGACAGACAATGGACTCATCATCTATTAACATTGAGTCATGAATGTCCTTGGGGAGAAAAAAAAATTATGGGCCAAATATAGTTCAATTTATACTAAAAAGCTTAAAGATTTCTTCAAATTTTTTTTGTTTTTACCTGAGGCTTCCACTAGAAGCATGCTTGGAGGGATGTATGTCAAGAGGGACTCTGCCTGCTGAGTGAATACATGGCAAGAGACCTCACATTTTTAGTTACAATTTCAACTACGTTTCATCTTTATTCTTTTGTTGAGGTAAATTGTAGGAAAGCCTTTAACCATCCCCTTCTAATTTGAAATGCAGGTACTGGGAGTCCAGGATGAGTGGCTAAGTACTTCTTAACTGCAAAGAATAACCCACAACAGATAATCTTCATAAAAATCAGAGACAAAGGGGCTCCTATCCACTCTTCATCATCTTTGAAAGGTCATGGAGGACAGGAGAGGTGCCTGAGGACTGAAGGAAAGCCAATGTCACTTCAGTCTTCAAAAAGGGCAAGAAGGAGGACCCAGGAAACTACAGGCCAGTCAGCCTCACTTCCATCCCTGGAAAGGTGATGGAACAGCTCATCCTGGAGGTCATCTCTAAGGATGGGGAGGAAAAGAAGGTTATCAGGAATAGTCAGCATGGATTCACCAAGGGGAAATCATGCCTGACCAACCTGATAGCTTTCTATGATGGGATGACTAGCTGGGTAGACGAGGGGAGAGCAGTGGATGTTGTCTACCTTGACCTCAGCAAGGCTTTTGACGCTGTCTCCCATAACATCCTCATAGGTAAGCTCAGGAAGTGCAGGTTAGAGGAGTGGACAGTGAGGTGGATTGAGAACTGCCTGAATGGCAGAGCTCAGAGGGTTATCAGCAATGCAGAGTCTAGCTGGAGGCCTGTAGCTAGCTTGTGCTGGGTCCAGTCTTGTTCAACTTATTAATCAATGACCTGGATGAAGGGATAGGATGTACCCTCAGCAAGTTTGCGGATGATACAAAACTGGGAGGAGTAGCTAATACACCAGAAGGCTGTGCTGCCATTCAGTGAGACCTGGACAGACTAGAGAGTTGGGCAGAGAGGAACCTAGTGAAGTTCAATAAAGGCAAATATAAGGTCCTGCACCTAGGGAGGAACAACCCCCTGCACCAGTACAGGCTGGGGCTGACCTGCTGGAAGGCAGCTCTGTGGAGAAAGGCCTGGGAGTTCTGGTGGACAGGCAAGTTGACCATGAGCCAGCAGTGTGCCCTCGTGGCCAAGAAGGCCAATGGGATCCTGGGGTACATTAGGAGGAGTGTGGCCAGTAGGACAAAGGAGGTTATCCTCCCCCTCTACTCTGCCCTGGTGAGGCAGCATCTGGAGTTCTGTGCCCAGTTCTGGGCTCCCCAGTTCAAGAGAGACAGGGAACTACTGGACAGGGCCTAGCAGAGGGCTACCAAGATGATGAGGGGACTGGAGCATCTCCCTTATGAGGCAAGGCTGAGAGAGATGGGCCTGTTTAGCCTGGAGAAGACTGAGAGGGGATCTTATCAACGTCTACAAATATCTTCAGGGTGAGTGTCAAGAGGATGGGGCCACACTCTTTTTAGTGGTGCCCAGCAACAGGACAAGGGGCAATGGGCACAAACTGCAACACAGGAAGTTCCATCTGAATACAAGGAAGAACTTCTTTACCTTGAGGGTGACAGACCACTGGAACAGGCTGCCCAGAGAGGTTGTGGAGTCTCCTTCTCTGGAGACATTAAAAACCCACCTGGATGCAACTCTGTGCAACCTGCTCTAGGCGAACCTGCTTTAGCAGGGGGATTGAACTAGATGATCTGCAGAGGTCCCTTCCAACCCTGACCTTTCTGTGATTCTATGTGAAAAAGAACTTTGGGGCAAACTATACTTTTTTATTAACTGCATGGAACTCACACAGCAGCTGAATCACAGACAGCTAGGCCAGGGTGGTAGTGGGGTGTTGGCTTAAAAACAAACCACAAAAAACACCAACCAAGTAACCGCAAATTAAATATGTAAAAATTGGGTGATTGAGCTGAGTGTTTTCCTGGCAAGAATTAGCTTGCTGTGCTTGCCCCATAGACCCCACCCTGTCAGTACATCCAACTGAAGAGACCTACCTATGCACTAAAGATTACATTTGTGTGAGTGTACTATCTGTATGGAAGTCACATGCACTATCAATACATATTTTGCACCAACAGCAAAAGCACAAATGGGGTAAAGGGAAATACTGGTTAGCTGAGTCAATCTCTTTCTACCCATGTTAGGCAGATGGTGCAATTACAAAAGAGGAATGTTCTCAGTATGTTCATTGTACTTCTCAGTGCGTACATTGTACACCTATCAGGCACAAAACTATTTCTGCTTAACAGCTTTCAACTAAAAGAGCTGGAAGATGATGAAAAGGAGGTTTTTTTATTTCTAACAGTTACATCTGATTTCTATTCAGTTGCAAAATTTGTTTTCATATAATTGAAACAAGTGATAGTGGAAAGTTAAAAAGGAAGTGCGTTAAAAAGAGGAGGGAGAAATGTAAGACAGGAAAAAAAGGAAAATGATAAGGGAAAGCATTAACATTTATTTATTACAAATTGACTATGCACACTCCTGCAATTTCCAGAATTAGGACTCATTTATGAGAATTCAGCCAGCTCCTGTAATATGCAGAGCATGTATTTCTGCACAGTGGCACAAGGCACTGAGCCACAAATACATGATTACAGCATTCACTTCTACAATCATACAGGTTTTGCAGCAACCCCAAACTAGTATGATTAACACTTTGCTACAATAAAGTTATAAAGAGAACAAACAACCTTGTTTTACACAGAGGTGAAAAGAGAGGGATAAAAGAGACTATTATAATATTCAAATTTATTTGTTTAAAGTTTTATAGTTTCAAAGGAAATATTAATGCAAATTTAAATGCTGTAGGATCCAATCCAAGATCTATATTTAGGTTCTTAGCTGCCAATAAGTACATCCATTTCAATAGCTAGCATATGTTGCACTAAGTATTTAAAGCAAGTGAAAGAAATTAAGGCATTATAGGATATTGAGATTGAATTACCCAAATTTAATAAGCATATTCAACATTTCTGGCAAAATTTACTTTCTTGTGTCAGCATAAGTTGCTTACAGAGACAGGGATCAAAGATAAAGGACCCTACAGTCCACCACACATCATTTACACAAAAACGACCTAGTTCCAAAGAGGATTTTTTTACCTCATGCATGTGCTGGGCATGCTACTGCTGCTTTCCATTCATGACTCTGCACTGTAAATCAAATGTTGGGTTATTCTGGGATTGCTCACTGTGAGAATGTAAGTAGGGCAAGGGATGCAGAGGCTGGGGCAGTGGATAGTGCCACAGTTCAGCATTACACTCAGGAGGAGTGGGAGAAGAGGTCTACATTCAAATAGTCTTTGGATAACAGCTTCAAACACTTTTCCAGTACTACTCTTCATTTAACGGTCTATTATATAATTATTTCAGTCTTACCCATTGGTCTCTAACACCATTGTGCTGCTGAATAGCAAGATGCTGTAAAAGCATGAAATATAGCACAGGCTAACATTCAAAATGGCAAGATTCCATCAAAACAGAAGAAACATTTTAAAGTGCTCAAACCTTTCCCTTATTCTATAATTGGTTATGCTGAGGAAAAAATTATATACAGTGCAGAAAAAAATGCTTTGCTCAGTTACTGATTTTGTATATCCTATATATAAATTATATTTATAAACTATAACAGTGCTGGCACCAGTAACATATCATAACAGAGAAGACTTATTCTTGTTACTCATTATGTTCATCTGCATAATTAGGAGATGGAGATAAATACGGATGTCTGAATTTTGGGTGTGGTATGGTTTGGGTTAAGCACATTTTATTCAGCCTATCAAAGTATCTATAAACTCCATTTTCCAAGACAAAATTAATTCATGGTAAAAGCATGCATTACATTTTTGCTCTTCATAAAGAAAAGATACCGTTGCTTATTTACAAATAGCTTATAGAAGGGATGTTTTGTATTTTGTACAATACCATCAACTGTAAAGCCTAAAATTATGACACTGTTTTCTGTTTGGTTCCACAGTCACTTGGCATACTTATTTTAAGAAACATTATATTACAATTCTCCAAAACTCTGCAGCTAGTATAACTCTCTCTCCACAGAATAAGTGTTTGAAAATACTGCTAAACCAGAAAGACTGTACTTCACAGCCACCTTAGCTTCATATAGCTGGACAAAATGAGGTTATGTCAAAGAATGACCCCCATGTGATTAATTTCGTGATCTGCTGGAGAGAATTTCCTGAGAAACTTACCAAGTTTCAAAAAGACTAAGTACTTGAAAGGAATATGGGAACCAGGAAAAAAGCAGCAGTATAACAGTTCTTGTTTATTTTCCTCCTCTTATCCTCTTCAGCAAAATACAGTTATACCAGATCAGATATGGAAAATACCCAAGGTGAAAGACCCCACCAACACACCCACCCCTCCAAACCATCACACACACACAAAACCCCAACATGATCAAAGAGATCTAATTGTCAAATCCAGAACAGACAAAAAAAGGGTGTTTAGTGAAAAAACTTAATTTAAGGAATAATGACTTAATGAGACCATCTGAACACTGGAGAAACAGTACTGAATACACTTTTTCAGGCATTAACCTGGACCTTAAAGGTAGGTTCCACAATTCAACTTGCATCTCAACTATATCACTACCTTTATACTGTCAGATCCCCTCCAAAGCATATTTATGTACATTTCCTCTCATTGGGATAGCTTAATATGAGAAATCTAATTTTCATTCCTTACCCAAGGGGAAAGAAATCATACAATCCAGTTCTCGTGTAGTTCAACCAAGTAACGTAGGACATGATTAAAACACATTAGAATGTGGAACGACCACAATTTGATTACATTTTATGTTGAAAAGGCTTGGTATCTGTATCAGTACACCCAAATGGTTGTAACATCTGCTTGGGATGTGTTCATAAAAGGCTGTTTTCTACCGTCTATCCTATCTAGTAGACAACAGAAATTAAAAAAGACCTACTGGATCACATAAATTCATTCCAGTGCAATTTAAGAAAGTTTTCTTAGAGCCAATCTCAATGAAGAATATTAAAAATATTGTTGCAGTTTTCTTATTTGTCAGATGGGTAAAACATCACACACACTGCTGATTCATATGGTATCCAAGAACAGTACACAGGAAGCTCTACAGGAAGACCACAAAAGATGACAAGCATCCAAAAAGTGACAGATAGGGTTCTTTGAAACTTCCTGAAGGTAGTTAAGAAACTACCTGAACCCTCTTTGTTCTCCATTGCAGAGATCCCATTGTGTAAGACACTCCTTTGCAACCCCTGAAAAGATCTGTCCATTCATGTATTCCTCAAATTTCCTCATGCATATCCTTAAACACCTTTCCCCATGACCAAATTTGAAACAGAGAAGTAGCTCCAATTTTATTGTAGAAAAATCCATTTTATACTGTCTGCCACAGTACATACTTTTACTACATGTACTAGTCAAATGTTCTTCATATCTTTTAGTGATATCTCAGTCCCATACCATTGGCACCTGCATTACCACAGAACCAGTTAACGTTTTCACTACAGAAAAGGGTTTAAAAAAACACAAGCTAGTTATGAAATGGCAGGTAGCTGAAAAAAATATTTTTAAAAAAGAATAAATGTTGAAGTAATTTTCTTCCCCAAATTGTTACTGCACATCTAAATTAAACGTTCCACAAACTACTTTCGAAAAATGTCAAATTTCATACTTCCCTATGTTCTTTTAATATTAGTTTGCAGACTGACTGCAAGAGAATTTATAAAATTGTATTGGGTTTGTGTGGCAAGGTTTTGGTAGCAGGGGGGCTACAGGGATGGCTTCTGTGAAAAGCTGCTAGAAGCTTCCCCCATGTCAAACTGAGCCACTGCCAGCCAGCTCCAAGATGGACCCACCACTGATCAAAGCTGACCCAATCAGTGATGGTGGTAGTGCCTCTGTGATAACATATTAAAGAAGGGGGGGAAAAACCTGCTGCACAACAGCAGCTGGAAGAGAGGAATGAGAATAAGTGAGAGCAATAACTCTGCAGACACTAAGGTCAGTAAAGAAAGATAGAGAGGAGGTGCTCCAGGCCCTGGAGCAGAGATTCCCCTGCAGCCCATAGAGAAGACTATGGTGAGGGAAGCTGTCCACCTGCAGCCCATAGAGGTTAATGGTGGAGCAGATATCCACCTGCAGCCTGTGGAGGACGGGATGCCAGAGCAGGTGGATGCACCCAAAGGAGGCTGTGACCCTGTGGGAAGCCCACACTGGAGCAGGCTCCTGGCACAACCTGTGGACTTGCAGAGAGAGAAGAGCCCAAGCTGAAACAGTTTACTGGCAGGACTTGTGATCCTGTGGGGGACCCATGCTGGAGCAGTTCCTGAAGAACTGCAGCCTGTGGGAAGAACTCATGTTGGAGAAGTTCGTGGAGGACTGCCTCCCGTGGGAGGAGCCCCACTCTGGAATGGGGAAGAGTGTGAGGAGGAAGGAGCAGCGGAGACATGCGATGAACTGACTATGAACTGACCGTAACACCCATTCCTTGTCCCCCTGTGCACTCGGGGAGGGAGGTAGAGAAAATCAGGAGTAAAGTTGAGCCCTGGAAGAAGGGAGGGGTGGGGGGAAGGTGTTTTTAAGTTTTGGGTTTAACTCTGATTTGACTGGAAATAAATTAATTTCCCCAAATCAAGTCTGTTTTGATCGTGACTAATTGCTGAGTGGTCTCCCTGTCTTTATCTTGACCCACAAGCCCTTCATTTTCTCTCCGCTATCCAGTTGAGGAGGGGGAGTGACAGAGTTGCTTTGGTGGGCACCTGACATCCAGCCAGGGTCAACCCACCACAAATATCCAGTAAATTTTTGCGCTGTTTTGAGTAGCTTTATTTTTTAAGTTTTAAATTTTCAAAGGCCAAGGCAGAAATAAAAAGTTCCAGGCTGACAGAAAAAAATAGACAAAAGGCAGAAAAAGAACCAAAGGAAACCCAGAAAGTTCTGGTTTTATGAGGAAAAAAGTCATTGAAAAGCCTTACTACAAAATATTTCAGCTTTCAGAAGTTCCTTTTCAATGCAGATTTTGAATGAAATAAGCTTTAAAAAAATGCATAGGGTCATCAATGAGAACAAGAAAAAGTCTATAAAATGTTTCTTAAAAATAAAAATATTTAATCTCAGAAAACACACAATTTTATCTGATTACATGTTTTTGTGAGTTAAGTAAAAAAACCCTCACCTTTCAAGAGCTTAAAATTACACAAGAATCTTCCTATGTGGTTATGACATGCGCCTTTAAGAAGCAAGTTTAGCTTTCAGAGGCTGATACAATTAATTATCCTGGCCTTAGTTTTATTACCAAATGATATATCAACATATGACATTATGCCTTAGATGCAGAAATGGAGGGTGTTGGTTTTTTTTAATGGAATATCATCATGATTCCTACTCTTAATAAAAATCATAACAGTAAAGAAAACTCTTATAAACCAAATGATTCACATCTTTTCAGTTTCTGAGAAAGTGGATCGATAACTGATACTACTTTTGCATCTATACCCAGTTCAAAAGAAACACTGGAATACACTGCAGAAAAGTTATGTTATGTCAGAACACCTGTTAAAATGCTTAAATGAGGCAGAAATCCTGTTTCTCTACCAACTACAAGTTGCTAGTGTAGTCTGAGTGAACCCTGCAGGTGTAAAAGCTATGTCCGTTTTGTACTCAGCAGATTCCTGTTTTAAATAATGCTTGAAGGAGCTTTGAATAATTGGTGCTACCACATTTCTCCAATGTCAAGCACCTAGTTGAGGAGAACCAGCAGTAAAGAATAAACTATTAGACTACCTCAAAAGTAATCATAATTGAATAAATGCACTAATAGAAATGTGCACACAAAAAATGTATTACAATTTAGTTCTAAACTAGTGTGGCCCTATAAATGGTACAATTAGAAAAAACAAGTTTGCAATCAGACTTTCCAAGGTCGAGATGGTGCTTTTCTTCTAAACATGCACAGCAAAACCTCTGTAGATTACAAATAGATATAGACTAGGTATGAAAAATATGACCAAACAAAATCCAATGTCAATAATTTTGATATCGCTGGTTTTCTTTTTTGGATAAACAGAAATAAAACCATCAAAATAGCCATGAAGTGGTGCAATTGGCACCACAAAGACTGCTATGGGATTCACCAGGGTTACACAACTGGTGTGTTAATACCTCTTACTCCATGGCACGTTCCCATTCTCCCTCCACCCAGTATATGGCTGTACCAGAGTCCAGAATGGAAGCAAGTGTGCCCAAGTTTTTTTTTATGTTCCAGTGACAGTTACTTTTTTGCACAACCTGTACAACTGGCAGCACTTGGTTCTCTGGTCAAAAAAAATAGCTGGATAAGGACTGGAGGCAACACGCAAAGAACATCTGCACACTCCAAGAGCGCTCATTTATCTGCTTGCATAGCCAACAATACATACTGAGAGCATATGCTCTCAAAACAAGGCTCATAGCTTATTAAAGAAAAAAAATCTAAAAATAGAGGGACATCTTCAAACAAACTACTTGGCACATAATTTACTTTTTGAAAATTTTCAAGAAAAACTCCAAATTTGTAAAACATGTACATGCAATCTATTGTTACACTGTATACAAATTATCTAACAAGGTTAACTAAAAAAACAAGCCAAATTTTAACTGCCCTATTGGTCACATGAAGAAAAATGGAAAGTCATCAACCTGAAACAAACTGAATTAGCATGAAAAAACTCTTAATCTTAACAGCTTTTTCATAGTATTACTTGCCCCAGCCAAGGCATGCATTTCATGAACTCTGATGCACAATACAGACCAAGAGCTGAGAAACCGAGAGCCACATGAGAATTAGAGAAGTGTAAGAAGGGATTCAAAGCAACTCTGTTACCCTTCCAATCCAAAACCAAATTCTGTTTTGTCAAACTCAAGACTGTTCACAGAAGTCACTTGCTCATAACATATAATTTTCTACCTATCCAATAGCTTAGGTCCACCATAATATCAAATAATCTACAGAAGCCAGTCAAAATGTTAATACTTTTTTTGCCAAAACTGAGGCATGCAACAGAGGTTTTGTGCTTTGATTCTGGAAAAGCACATTGTCAAAAGGAAATGAAAAAACCCCACCAATAATGTCATACTTAAAGATTTTTCTTTGCCAACCTCCCTTTCCAGAAATAAAACACTGGACCTTTCTCTCATGCCTCACCTTTATGTAGTCACTTACAGTTAGACTTTTTATTCACTTTACTGTAAGAATAGAGGTACATGGGTCCATATTCTGAAAACAGGTAGGCATATGATCAGAATCGTATAGTGTGAATATGTAATCAACTCTAATGTTTAGACTTTAGATCTACATTAATCACAGAGAAAAAAAATGCAATAAAAAAAAAGTAGACAAAGTAATTATGTGAATACCTCTATCAAGCAATACATCCCACTATAAATACAATAATAATGATAATATGGATTGATGTTGGGTGAACTTACTTTAGAATAGGATTAAAGAATATAACCATTATAACGTTTGTTAACCACTGTAAGACATCCTGGACCGCCACGTATTAATCATCAACCTTCTGTGACCACTCTGTTATCCATGGTTGAACATCCTCCCATCTGTCGACCTTCTAGGTTAAAACGTTAGTAAAACACTCTAACAGGAAAAGACAGATAAGAATAGAAGGAGCAAGCGGAAAAGCCAATGGTCAACAAGGACATAAATTACTTCAGACTAATAAGAGCACTGCAGGTGTGCAAGACTATCACGTATCAGGCAAGAGGTGAAAAGTACACCATGAGGAAGGCCTACGGCCTTCCTCCCAGACACCACTGCCCACGTCTCAGAGACCCCTGCCCACAATTCTTGAAGGATTTTGCGCAAGCGTGAAGGACTGATAAGCTAATTAACATACGAAGCGAGAATAGGCAGGATTAGGTAATGAATATGTGTAGACGTTAATTGAATATTCATTATTTCATTGTATAAATATAAAATGATTAGTTACTTTAGACATGCACATTTGGTGAAAGGATCCCCCGTACATCCAGCGCTGCCAATAAAGGATACTTAGTCACTACGAAATTTTGACTTCGTTCTTTAAATCAGGATATAAAACACAATTAAATAAGTTGGTTAATTTTAACTTTTTAAAAACCTCACAAGTCATTTGCTTAACAATTAGCCAATTTTCTACACCAAAGCTGAACTGTATATTAGAAGGAAACTTTCTTGCATTTCAGACATTACAACTTTTACCGCATAGGAAGTGCAAACTGAAAAAGAGAGACTGACAAAATCTTCAGAAAAAATGGCCCATTTTAGCTGATGGTTTCTTAATTCATGGCAGTAAATCTTCAAGCAAAACTTTTGAGATAGTAGAAACGAACAATGAAGGCATTAGACTGAAGAGTATTTAGCAATTTCACATAACATAAATGGAACATAACTGGATCAGTCAGTTTCCAAAAAAAATGTTTACTGGGGGAAGGAAACATTTTTTTAAAGTTTCAGAGGAATTTTAAAAAAATATTTCAATCTGAAATTTATTCAGAATTAAATGCTGAATTATCTAAACACATAACCTGTACAAATGAATGAACTAATTAGAAAGTTAAATATTTTAGTCTAAGAAAAAATTAATTTTTATTTGCATATTAAATATTATATATAATATAAATACTCATGTAGTTATATAACTACTGTTAATAAAGGAAAAAGTAAGAATTGTTCCAATACTCTGACATCTTACTCATTACCTTAAAATAAACTCCAGATCTCTATTACATAGAAAAGTTGCCCTGAGAGTATTTCACGTTTTTGTCAAAATGCATGCTCACATGAATGTTTCTTTTCAGATACACAATAAGAAAAATAACACAATAAGAAAAATAATGTGACAAACATATCTGAAGTAAAAGAGAAAGAATACTTATAAAAAAGAAGTAACAATGACAAAAAAAAAAAAGCTAGAAACATCTTCCTATAGTTATTGTCCTTTAACCCCTGCAGGAACAATTGCAAAATCTAGAAGAATATGTAAGCAAGCATTTTCACCGCCCATTCTCTACTAGCAGTAAAATGGTGGAATTGGAAAGGTAAAACATGGACATCACACCCCACTCATATGCTTTTGGATATGACTTATCACTCCCCATTAGTAAAGGGTAGTTAATCACTTAAAAAATTATGCTTTTTTTAAAAAAAGTGCTTCTCTTAAAATGAAATATAAAAGAAGGAATGAAGAAATTTTAATGCACTGCTAAATGAGTAGCTAACATTGAGTTTTCAAATTTATGTTTACAGTATCCTATATTTGGCATATATATTCCATAATCAAAGTCCTGCTCTTTTCAAAATTAAATGTTAGCACATGCATGAACTTAAATGTGATTAATTAATTGAATTTTGGGGGCTTGCAGCTGTTCTAAAATGTGAACATTCAAGTAAGTTTGCAGAACTGAAGGCTTAGATCGTCTCCTCATTTCATATAGGTGAAATTACCTATAATTTTACTGGGAAGGTGAAAAATGTTTGCTTGTATATTTCTATGTTTAGTTTTAAGAAAGATATTCTCAGCTGAGTGACCTTGCTAACCTAACTTTACCTATGATACACAATCATTTTTCCTACACTTGGAAAAAAATAAATCTAAAAGTCACTTCTCTTGGGATAAAATATGAAATAGTAAAGCAGATAATAAGAGATGGAAAGAAGTAATTTACAAATTTACTGGAGCAATATGGACAAATGCAAGAAATCTCTGCTCTAACCAAAAGGTAAACAAATGAGGGAAGTAAGCAACATGGTAGGAGGTGGCCAGGATATAAGTTACTACACTGATAAAAAGATTTTTAAGAAAAGGTTTGCTTCAAATATAATGGAAAATGAAAACGGTAGAAAATAGGACAATATGGTAAGGTAACAGGTAAATACATAAAAACTTCATAAGGTAAAAAGTTTAAAAGATCAAATGTAAAAAGACTAGAGAGGGGCCAGTTAGGCAAAACAGGAGTAAATGACTGACAGAGGGAGACAGTTAAAAAAAAAAGAGAAAAGCAGTTGGGGAGAGACTGAGACCTATTTAGGATTATGGAAGTCCTTGTGGAAGTTCATTCTTTATGAAGCACTGAGGAAGAAATTGTTCATGGCTTTATTGAAGCCCCTAAAGCTCTTTGATGAACATAGTGGAAAATTACTTTGAGGGGGAATTAGAGAAAACTGGAACCTAATAGAAGCGTAGTATTACAGAAAGCTTTTTAAAGGGTAAAATACAGTTATCGCTTTCAGGATGGTTGGCATGCACGGAATCTACATCACCACAGTTCCCTAAGCAACACACCCTGCCAGCTCAGCACATGCTGATAGGAGTGACAGAGGGTGGAGCAGAGTGGAGACACTGCGGCCATGCTCTGTTGTGCTCCCTGCAGGAATGGGAACTCATGGCACCACACAGCTGATAAACTGCATACCAGTTGTCACATGAAGAATCCATGAGATGTCTGTGGCTGAGCCAACCATTGTGGTGAAATGACTCTCCTCAGCTGAAATAATCTCATTGTAATACTAATGCACACCTCCATCTTAAAGTTACCCGCCTCCAGGGTACTACTACACCTCACTGGGCACACAACACCAGTTAGTAACAACAATATGTATGACTGGAGTCACTCAAGCTCCACCCAAATGTGATGGAAATGGACTGGTCCTGGACTGAAATAAGTCCAGGGCAGGGGGAATTGTTGTCTAAACTCCCAGATTACCCAACTCTGATTCAGTGTTCACAAAGCTAGGTCAATCTGACCCACTCTCTGAAGTAGTTATGAATGAAGGGACTTCTAATCAAGGGAGTCAGCCTTGGGGAGCATGAGAAACACAGAACAGACAGTGAAAAGAACACCGTTATCTAAGTTACGCAGAGAGAAGCCTTCAAGTGAGGAAAGTTCTGGCTATGAGAGGAAACAGGATGATAAGGTGTTGCAGTCCACTGACATCAACAGAAAATTAGTTGAAAACAGGACAAAGGTAATAGTGGTAGTAGGAGATCACAACCTCCAACTCAAATAGCCCCCCTCGAAAGAGGGCAAAACCCCGCTTGAGGAGCATGCGTAGCTAGCAGAGAACTTCAGTAGTGCTATCTGAGGATGCGTACTAATTTGCATTAGAAGCGAGAGGCTTGTAACCAGTCCTGTGTATGATGAATGAATATGCAATGTATTATGAAGTATAAAAAGCGGACAGATGAGGGGAGAAGTTAGGGAAGAGTCCATTGTAATTTCTGGGATCAGTCAATGGGCTGAGCCTGTCTTCTTCCCCATAGGGACGCCTATTGGGTAAGAACTTTGACTTATGTGTGCTAAATAACTAACTCATTCTAGCTGTTGTTAGTGATTATAGTTTGGTTGTATATCATTTCAAGCTTGTTTTTGCAGGCAGTCTCTATCACTGGCAATCATGAATCTTAACTTGTCACGATTTTATATTAATAAAGGGTGTTATTCTGTAAACTGTTAGTCCTTTGTGGGTGCTAGTAGTCGCTGGCAGTGGATAACATATTTGAATAACGTGGGAAAACCCACTGAGGGGTCCCCCTTATGCTGTTGGAGTGTTTCCCTGAACAAGTCAGTCAAATCGCCCTCCGATCCAGTGGGTCTGTTCAGTGAAGGGTCCCTATAATGGGACGCTGACAGACTGGTTGGGCACAAGGGTCTCAGCTTTCCTGGGGCGCTGATAGACAGAACAAACACCCGGGGCTGATGGAATCTCCTCCCCCCCCCCCCGCCTTTCACATGACAAACATCCTCATGGGAGGAAATGTAAAGCTATTGGGGAGCCATTTTTACCTCATGTCAAACAAGGCTCCAGAAAAAAAAAAGTAATCTTTAATTTCTTTATCTAAATAGATGTTAATTGATTATGATACCTGAAATCTTACTACACTCTCTTCGATGTTGGCTGGCTCTTAGGTAGTCTTCTTGCCAAAAAAAAAATTGCATCAGGAACTTCACAGTATTAGAAGCATTTAACTGTCTGCAAAAGTTCTATTTACTGGGTAATTTTTTCTTTATTTTTGTGTGCCTGGAGGAAGATATCTGAGAGTATTAGAATATGTTGAATACTAACTAACATGACTAGTATAACTCCCTTTTCCCTGCAACCTGCTTTTAAACTCTATGCTTCAGGTTTGAGACACTGAAGAATACTGTTTGCACAGATGGCACAGTTCAGTTTTCTCCATCTGCTTGAAGGGCCACTTAATTATATGCATTCCAGACCAATAAGCTATTCATTAGAAGCATTTCATTTCAACATCCAAAGAATATAATTCTTTTTTAAAAAGGCCAGAAATCCCACACATTCTGCATCATCTGAGAGTCAATGAACCTCACACACAGCTTGCACGCTGCTGCTTTGGATTCAGTCCTTCATACTCTGGCATATCAGGTGGGGTATATGAGGGAGGTCCTTTTCTCCAACCTACGTTTGTTCAACGTGAAAGTTCACTGAAGAGATTCAAAACATTTAAGACTCCAAATTGTTTACTTGAGATGAGAATGTATGTAATTTGACTCCATACCTGATCCTGATGTCTTACTTTTGTCTGTGTTTGTTACAGTAGATTCATCTGACTTACGAGAGAGGAAGAAGCTATCAGCAAAGTAAAGTTGGCCTTGAAAATAAGGTCAGTAAGTTTTTGGACTTTAAAAGCATTTCCCCATACCTGCTTATTTTAATTTTTAAACATACCCTAATAGGAAATAGGCTTAAATAAAGAAACAACTTCACCAATAGAGCCACTCTGAAACTTACAGCAAACTTCTTGGTCTACAATAACACATGATTTTATGTTTTCAGTCTCTATATTTTCTTGTAACCTGTTCTGTTACTATCTTATTTACATTAGATATCTTGTTATAAATATTTAAGAAATCTCACATGAAATTATGGGCATGGATTCACGTAAGATTTCCTGCCTGCTAACCACTACTAAGTGACACCTTCCTGACAGTCTGTAAGAGGCAATTCTGTTCTGGAAATTTCATTGAAAGAGAAAAATAAGGGGTAAAAGTGGTAGTAGTTCTTTAGTACAGTAGTAGAGGTTTTTTTTAGTAAAACTTCTGTAACAACAGGAGAGAAAAAATAAAAAGCCATCCTTCAGCAATATTAGACATGAAAAAAGCCAGAAAAGAAGAAATGGGGGACTACATTACCTGGAGCAATGGCTTCTAAGCCACTATGGACAACACTGGGAATGTCAGAAGTTTAATTTTTTAAGTTAAAGGTTTTCTTAATTCAATATTTGAAAGGACTGACAGGAACATAGATACACAGGTCAGATTTCTAAAAAGACAGCTTTTTAAAAGATTTTAAAATATATACATCTATAGCTTATATTTTTTAAAATTTGACTTGAATGTCAGTAGTTGCATGTGAGTTACTATTGTATATTCACAAAAATGTTGCAGACAGGCAATTTTGAGAATTGCTCAAGTCCATTTCTGCAAAAAAACAGAACAAAGCAAAACAACCACCTAAGCCTTTTCTGTATTTTATAAACTGCTTCTCCAAAGTTCAAGATGCATATAAAAACTTCACAACTTTGGTTAAAAAATAATGGAGAAACAGTAACGGTTACTCAAAAGTAATCTAAAACCCAATCCATAAGCCACCATTTCCTATGTCACATCCCTAAGAGAAGAGATAACCCTCACCCATTATCTTAAACCTCAGTAGAGCTGATATTCTGGAGTTGAAAAGAGAAAAAAATGTGATGAAAAGTATGAGGAAAGAAGTATGATACAATGCCCTATCATCAGTTCTGAGACATTACAATGTAAACACTAATATTTACATTTCTCAATTGACTTTCAGTATTCTGATAATAAATCTGTCAAAGAGCCTAGATTATTATAATGGAGGACAATGCATTTCACACTCTGCCTCTTTAATTATATCGGTGACTATGAAGCCAACACAATGCTGGAGGAACTAACTTCCTTAACTTAAAACATGCCTCCATTGATGATATTAAAATAATCCAGCCTAGATGTAATTTTTTACACTGTACAAAGATCCCAACTGCCTACTTAGTTGAACTTTTTAAATTTGATAAAAGGGTCACATCACTGTTTTCTTTAGGTTCAGACACATAAACATCAGCTTGAGTTGTAGTTTTCTAAGCTATTGTGCAAAACAAGTACCATGCTAAAAATATGCTGTTACTCAAACTTTGAGATATTCTCTCCAGACTGAATTTCCTGATATGAGATTCAAATTAATAGGAAGTAGCCTTCCTGTGTGTTTTTTAGTTTGCAAGGCTAATGAGTTTGCTTTCAACGAAGAGAAAAAAAAAGGGGGGGGAAGACAAGTTTGCATTTTTTTAATTCCCCTGTATTAAAAAATCCCAGAGTTTTTAAAGGAATTGCACCTAGAACCTGACAACTTGGCACATTTTACTTTACTCTGCACGTAGCCCTATTAGAACTGATGAGAATGCTTGTGAAGTAGTTGAGTACGTAAGAGTTGTTCACTTTCACTCAAGTTACTTTTATAGAGAGAAAGTGAACAGCTCTAATTAGAAAGGTCTGGCCACATGTATACAGCTATGCAACATTAATTTACTTCAACTATATAAAAACATTCTATATAAATTAAAACCTCAATTTGAACAATAATTGTAACAAATATATACTTTCTAGTATAATACAAGGAAATAATTTACTGATTTATGATTGGGACTTTCATATACTACAGCAAAGTGACAGTCAGTACCAATTCTGACAAAAAATGTGCGCTTCACAATCAATCAACTAACTTTTTAAGTCAGCTTGTTAGGAAATTCAGTGTTTTATGTACAACAAAAACATGAAGCTGAAATACACATGCAAATTTCCTTTTTAATATTAGTTATACCATTTATACATTTGATTTCAACTTCTGAATGGAAAAAAATGGTCAGGCTAATCAAAGATATACCTTACAAAATGCTTTAAATGTATTTTTTCTTTCTAAATTTCAATGATATCATCACTTTCAAAAGAATTTGCTTATTTTAAGGCTTTGTATCAAAAGTTTTATTTCGTAATATACTCACACAGAAGCAGATATCCCCACCTATTTTTCTAATAATTTTATTTTTTCCCCACATAATATTAACGGAAAACCTGAAGTAGTACTGGTACAAACAAGAAAAATGTCTTAACTGTGCTATGGCCAGAACAAGGGCTGGGAGGAAAGGAAAAAAGCTAAAGTCACAGGCACACACCAGCCTGCCCTTTACCCTCTTGCTATGACAACCCCCCCCCCAGACATCTTGTTAAGTACAGCACCTGTGTTGTCAGAGCAGTGCAAAGGGCAGAGAACTAGAGGCAAGACTGGAAGAAGCACTTTTCTTCTAAACTTTAAGTAAAATATAATTTGTAAGTGATATACACTTTTTAGAGACCTTCAGTACATTTCCTAAAGATAAAAGAGGAAAAGTTTCAGCTATGGAAATAAACAAAAATCTCACCTTATTATGTTCATACTTGTATGGGATTTTGAGGGTATCCATGGCTCTGATCATGGCCTGCATTGCTGTAAATATATTCTGGTACACCAATTTTGTAAAGCCCCTTTTGTCTTCATCAGAATAACCTGATCCATGAATGATTCTCATCTGTTTGATAAATGTGCTTTTGCCACTCTCTCCTGTGCCTGCAAGACAAATAAGAATACTTTCAGCCACTCGACATAAACATGACTTTTATGCACAAAGCAGACAGCTTGTTCAGTGCAGGGCAGAACACTGTCAAGTGGTTATGGTGCTTGCTACAAGGACCAGTTCAATATCAAAACAGCAGTAACACAGTAACAACTGAAGCGACACTGAATTAAAACTTTTATTTTGAAGACAACATAGAAGTAGAAAAAAAGATAGCAATGAATAACTAAACTAATAACTAAAACTAAGTATACACTCCAAAATATCTAGAATATACCACTGTATTTAAAATTATAAGCATAAATTTCCATCCCTGAAGATATAGTTCTCAACAATAACTATAGGGAATCACTATGAGGTGTTCTATTACAAAAATACATAGAGTAAGAAAAAAAATTATCTCACTTGGCCAACGTTCAGGACGTTATGGTAAGCAGCAATATACAACCAATACATAAATTTGTTAGAAAGGCAAATAATATAACAATTACAGTTCTGCAAACTTCAACCTCAGAAACATATAAAATCACCTTTAATTAAAATTTGGCTCAAATTAGTTAACAAAGAGTCATTACTTCCTTTAAATTTCTTTGCATCTTTGTACTTTACACAAAGCACAAATAATAACTTATAAATTAACATTCTGAATGTTTAACAATTGGTTACAATCTGCTTGTTGAGAATTTCACACAATATATCACACAGCATTTTTTTGTTTGGCCCAATTCAGTCTCTCTATGATTAGGAGAGCTTATCTAAGCTACAAATCATATGAATAATTTATAAGGAGGAATCAAAATTTAGAACAAACAGTTGCATGTCCATATGAATGCTGTATGTTAACCTTGCTACTTAGCCCCCTAAGAAATGCAATGCATTTACCTGCATGCAGCGCTTCTTAGCCTTTCAGCTGGATTTTATTTTGATCATTTTTATAAAGCCTTCATGCCTCATTCATGCACTAATATTTAGCTTCCAGGACAAAGCAAGCCTTATACTTTACATGCTTTAGATGTCTCAGAGTAGTGTATTTCACAATCAGTGCAATATAAGGTTAAAGCATGATGCTGTGCTGGCAACCCTTAAGTACTTCTGAGGTAGTACACTGCAAAATCTAACCTGGAAGTCTATAAAAGCTTTTGTCTTTACTGTGCGTGACTGTTCACTCAACTCCTGCTTAGATTTTTGGCTAACACAGCTCATGCTAAGGCCTGATGTATGCTGGAAGCAGCGCTGTTAGGTCAAAGCCAGAGCACCAGGTAGGCAGGACAGGTGGCCAGAAAGCGCTAAAGGGCTATTATACAGCCATCATCACAGACAAATTGCTGTCTCAGCAGCCATCATCTTTTGCCTGGCAGTCTCATCAGAATCTGCTAACTTATGGAAATGGTATAGACAAAACCTCCATGCTAGAAGGTATAAAATATTAGCTTACCCAAAAAGCTTTTGAAGTGTATCCAACAGCAGCTGTACTGCTGAGGCTCTCATGCTTCCTGGTACGATTTGTGGTTCTTTAATTGGATTACACTGTACTAAGTCTTTGTCAGCCTAAGACTAATAATAAACTATATTTGGAGATCTAAAGGTATGCTAAAATATGCAAAGATTATGATTCACTGGTGCTGAATTAAAACTATTTTTACTCCTATCTTCAGCTTTTCTGGAAGTCTGTAAGGGAACAGCCACACATACACACACACACATCAAAAAAGTATACTACTACACATACATATATAAAAACGTCATTTCTCTCTTCTTATGTGCTTCCTCAAGTCTGTTCCTTCTTAGATCTATGCTCAGTAAACCATCCTGTTTCTTCCCACAAACTAATCTTGTGGTTAAGCCAGCAGCAACAGCAGAGAGAACATTTCTAGTCCTCCTTAACTGCATGGAGTATCACATGTCCTGTACTTGGGTCATAACAACCCCATGCAATGCTATAGGCTTGGGATGGTGGTCTCTTCTCCCAAGTAACAAGTGATAGGACAAAAAGAAATGACCTCAAGCTGTGCCAGGGGAGATTTAGACTGGATATTTAGAAAAATTTACTCACTGAAAGGGTTGTCAAGCATTGGAACAGGCTGCCCAGGGAAGTGATTGAGTCACCATCCCTGGAGGTGTTTAAAAGACTTATTTAGATGTGGTGCTTAGGGACATGGTTTAGTGGTGGACTTGGCAGTGTTAGGTTTACCGTTGAACTCAATGATCTTAAGGGTCTTTTCCAACCTAAATGATTCTATGACACTATGTACAGTGGAAAAGTGTGAAAAGTAGTCCTGGTGAAAAAGGAGATCATGGAAAATTTCTAGCACAGAATGCACTAAAATAGAATAAAATAATATGAATTATAGATCTAGTAAAATTTATGGGATTGCACAGAAATTATTAGGAAGTGAATATGGTCATTTTCAGCACAATATACAGGAACTTATGAAATCTTTACATTAATAGCTTCTCTGTTATAATCTGTTACCGACAAGAAATGCACACAGAAAGTTTCAAGTATTTTTTTTTAATTATCAAATCAAATATTTCTGTAAAAAAATAAATCCTCTTTAGGTGAAAAGAAAGCTGTTTAGTAGTGGCAGAACACCAAATACATGCATGTGTCTAGGAATTTGCTCAGATACTTCCCCCACAACTAGAATAACTGGGAATAAAACAAGCAACATTATTAACTACAACAAAACAAGAAGTTGGGAATAATGAATCTCCAAGGTTAGCTAAGCAAAGCTGCAATGGTTACAGCATTATTCCTGGTAGGGAGTGGGTTTTAAAACTGTTACAGCACTGAAGTCAAACCTTGATTTCACTATTTTTATATATTTTTGATCTTTTAAAGTCCCATGATTAGTATTATGAGAAGATCAAAGCACTGACTGATATCACACTCATAGCAGAGCCAGGAAGGTAGTCAAGTTGCTTAAATGCAGCAGTAACCCCTTATACACAAACATCATGCACAATTTATTGCATTGCTACTATTTTTCTGGGCACACAACCTGCAAAAATGAAACTACAAAATGGTAAAACAGAATAGGCTTTGAATCATAGAATATCCTGAGTTGGAAAGGACCTATGAGGATCATAAGAGTCCAACTCCTAACTCCACTCCTCCTGCTCTAAGAGCATTGTCCAAATGCTTCTTGAACACCAACAGGCTTGGGACCATGACCACTTCCCTGAGGAGCTTGTTCCAGTGCCTGATCGCCCTCTCAGTGAAGAGCTATTCCCTAATATCCAATCTGAACTTCCCCTGATGCAGCTTTAAGCCATTCCCTCATGTTCTGTCACCAGACACCACAAAGAGATCAGCAGCTCCCTCTCTGCTGCCCCCCTTGAGGAAGTTTTAGACAGCAATGAGGTCACCCCTCAGTCTCCTCTAAGCTGAGCAAACCTAGGTTATCCTCAGCCACTCCTCACAAGTCATGCCCTTGAGGCCTTTCATCATCTTTGTTGACCTCCTTTGGACACATTCTAATAGTTTGATGTCCTAGTACTATGGAGCCCAAAACTGCACACAGTACTCAAGGTGAGGCCACGCCAATTCTGAGTATAGTGGGACAATCACTTATTTCAACAGGTTAGCTATACTGTGCTTAATGCACTCCAGGACACGGTTGGACCTTTTGGCCACCAGGGCACATTGTTGACATATTGAGCTTACCATCAACCAAAACCCCCAGATCCCTTTCTGCAGGGCTACACTCCAGCCTCTTGTTCCACCAGTCTATATGTACATCCAGGATTACACCAACCCAGGTGCAGAATCTGGTGTTTGTTTTTGTTAAATTTCACACGGTGATTGCCCAGCACTCTAATCTATCAAGATCTCTCTGTAAGGCCTCTCTACCCTCAAGGGGATCAATGGCTCTTCCTAATTTGTCCTGTCATCTCCCACCAGCCCCACTAACATTTTTCTCCACTGAATGAAATTTTAGTCATTACAACTGGAAAAGGTGAGTCTGGATCTCTTGATGTTTTCTAGTATTATACATAATTATCATGTACCAAAGCATATCTAGGGAAAAAAAAAAACCACAACAAAACACATTTACCACACAAATACAACTTTATACTTTGTACATTCTGCTTTCATGAATTATAGATAAAATATTTGGTGCTCGATTTTCTAACTGATATTTAAAATAAGTAGTATAATATCTGGAAAGTATACTTAATATATATTTGTATATAATAGAAATGCAGATTAAACTGCAGTATGTTATTTAATTTGTTAATTTTTAATAATATGTAAAAAACTGAAGTGCAAAAACATAAAAGTACACTTTCCAAAGCGGGGTGGGTGGCAATATTTAACATATTTTACATTTGTAAGGTCTGTTTTGACAGCCTAACATTAATTTTTGACCTCTCACTTGTATTAAGGGCCTCCATCCAGGAAATCAAAGGATATTGCAGAGCATTTTGTTTCTTAGAATGTATAAATGGTTTCAAAATGAATAGCTTTATCATACCAAAGCCAGCATAAACATATATTTACTGAAAACAGAAGTTATAGGAATAGTTATACTTCTGTTATAGTGCAATATTTATGTCAAGCAGCATGTTTTATATTATTAAATATCACTATCTTAAATGAGAGACTAAGAACAGCAAGTGCTTCTTTAAGCTTTGATGGGGTTTTTCCCTCCAAAATGGTTGGCCACTTTTTCCAGAAGAGATATTCACTCAAATTCTAGGCTTTAGCCTAGATATCATGGAGCATTCCTTCTGAAAAGAATTACTTTTCCTTATAATAACCAAACAGAGCTAGAATCATAGAATGGTTTGGGTTGCAGAGATATTCCAAATATTCAAAGATTATCTAGTCCAACCCCTCTGCCATGGGCAGAGACACCCTCCACTAGACCAGGTTGCTCAAAGCCCAATCCAACCTGACCTTGAAGACTTCCAGGGAGAGGGCATCCACAACTTCTCTGGGCAACCTGCTCCACAGTCTTATCACTCTAATAATAAATAACTTCTTCCTAATATCTAAATTTACCCTCTTTCTATTTAAAACCATTACCCCTTGTCCTATCACTACAGGCACTGGCAAAAAGCCTCTCTCCAGCTTTCTTATAAGCCCCCTTTAAGTATTGAAAGGCCACAATAAGGTCTCCCCAAAGCCTTCTCCAGGTTGAACAATCCTGATTCTCTCAGCCTTTCTTCATAGGAGAGGTGTTCCAGCCCTCTGAGCTTTTTTGTGGCCCTCCTCTGGACCTGCTCCAACAAGTCCATGTCTTTCTTGTGCTGGGGACCCCAGAAATGGATATAGTACTCCAGGTAGGGTCTCATAAGAGCAGAGTAGAGGGGGAGAATCACCTCCCTTGACCTGCTGGCAACCAGTACTTTGCTTTAGAACATTTTTATATGTTGTTTAGTAGTGCAAAAGAAAACATTATCATATGGGTTTAGATGGTACAAAACATAAATGCAGGTCAGGCTGGTTCTTCTAACATGATGGGTTAAGAATGTTTTTCCCATGCAGCTATTTGAGATCTCATTGTGCTATATAATTCTGGGGAAGATACTAAAACTATCCCCTATGACTTCTGCTTCTGCTTTTTGGTTGTTTGTGCTTCAGAACACTCCACATCCTTTGTGCTAGTAAGATAACAACATGATAGCTGTTTATGAATAGATAATTAGACAGAGTCAACTTACTAGTATTATTATCAACTTATGTTAGAAACATAAAGCTACTATATATCAAGTATCAGTATTCAGATGCTTGTCTTATAGTTTCCATTATCCATAACTTCCATTTGCTCAGTGTCACCACACTCAGTCAGCACTACACCCAAAAAAACAAGAAGGATGCTTTCAAGGCTCAAACATACCACTTGTACTAAAACAATAAAGTAATTCTTACTTCAATCAAACCACAAACACAAAAAAATACAAGTCCAGGGTCTTGCAACCAAAGCCTTTCACCAACTTGAATCCTCATGGATAACATGAATTTTAAAGTAATATACCTTACAATATTTATTGTGCATTGTATATCCTTATTGGTTTCCAAAGAGAATACATCTTGAGAGTACCATAAACATAATACTATCTTAACAGTGTAAATTAAATATTAAGTCTTACAGTTAATATTTTCTCACATTTAACCCTTTTTCCTTGTACCAGTGTAAAGAACTTCTTCACAGTCCTCTTTCTTATTAAGAACACTGAGCAAACAGTAACTATCTAGACCTATACCTACCTAGTTTCAAGGCCACACAAAGATGTTTTTTAAAAGAGCATTCATCTCGCTCCCATATACTGTCATCCTAGCTCAGGGGTCCTCAAACTTTTTAACCAGGGGGCCGGCGTGGATGCAGTGGCAGGCAGTCATCTGCGGCTGCTTGGTTTCCCCCCCCAACCCCCGGCGGGGGGGTTCTGTAAATACCAGGGGCCGGATTGAGGACCCTGGGGGGCCGTATCCAGCCCGCAGGCCGTAGTTTGAGGACCCCTGTTAAGCTACTCAAAACACAGTACTGTACTAGCTACTAAGAAGAAAATTAACTCCATGCCAGACGAAACCAGGACAGTCATTAAATAAATTCATGTTTTAATCATGTTCCTTGTATAATTTAATATCAATATGCTTATGTGCATACTTTCACGTGTGTACACAGACACACACAGAGTGATGAAGACTTTATAGATACAAATATACCACTAGTACTCTGCAAGTTTAAGAAATCAGGTCAAGGGCAATATTATCAAAGAACAAGTTTATAATTAAAATAATAATTAGATTCTACACACACACAAAAAGATCCCTGCTTTTTAGTATTAAAAAAAAAAAAAAAAGAGAGAAAGCAAATTGGATAGCTAAGTTCTGAGAGGACATCCTTGCTAGCCTTATGCACTATACCATATAAATATTTTGATGCTAACTACACAATTAATGAAACGCAATGTCATTTTCAGATGCAGTATTTGCTCATGAAAATAAATGAAAATTACTTTTTTTAAAATTAATTAACTTTGGGGGAAGGGAAGGACAGAAGCTTTTATTGGGTCACTAAGAACATGAGATTAGAAGATACCAGGGACAAACAGCCAGATTTTACCAGCCAAAGCATCTGGTCACTTCATTTTGCATTTGCATTTGTAACAGCACAATGTATTAACACGCCATATCATTTAAAGCATTGCTTTCCTATGGCTGAAAAGAACAGTGAAATATTCCATTTCTTCTGCAGAATTATTAGCAGCAGCAGAACAAAGCATTATAAGCATTATTATGCAGACAGCATTCACCTGTAGTGCCCATTCAGACTAGTTTGAATTCAGCTCCATTCTATCCACCTGCTCAGCTGAGCTAATTCAGTAGGTAAAAGGAAAATGGTTTCCGGCCTTTTCAGACAAATCAAAACTAATGGTTCTATTACCCCCAACATTCTCTTCAAGACAACCTGCTGCTTCTCTTTATAATTACCTAACAGCCTGTTATATGCTGAAAGTACATATTTATTTAGATTTGTTTATGTAACCCCATATATACCAAATCAGCAACTTTTCCAGAAGTTTTAATAAATTTTGCAATGTTTTTATAGGATTTATATATATACACCCAAAAAAAAAATCAACAAAAATGGTTAGATTAATAAATAACTGCTCCCTATTAAAAAGGCATTAAAAATCATAAGATTATCTCAATCAGAACACAATGGAAATTATAGATAAGCAGTGTTCCTTGTTGCCTTTCAGCAACAGCATCTACTCACTGATACTTTTACAGTATAAGAAGTCTTAATAAATGCAAGAATTAGAAGCGTGCTGAGTTACAACTACTGTTTTATTCAAACATCATTAGCTCTAGCAAATAAGCTATACAACTTTGGTACAGCTTTATGTACCTTACAAAAAGCCATCTCCTTTCTCTCCCAAAGTTTCTTCATAGTTCTGCTCTCTCAAAATGTTATGTGGCTTTTTGTTTAATAAAAGTCCACAAACTGTTCACAGGCATAAAAGTTATTGACATTATAAATCCTTCTTTACCTCTGCATCTGAGGGAAAATTCTAATTTCACTGCCTGTGGTGCTTTGACTTGGCTGAATGCCAGGTGCCCACCAAAGTCACACTGTCATTCACCTCCTCAACTGGATGAGGGAAATAAAATATAAGAAAAAACTTGTGAGTTGAGATAAGGACAGGGAGATCACTCACCAATTACTGCCACGGCCAAAACAGACTCAGTTCAAGGAAATTAGTTTAATTTATTACCATTCAAATCAGAGTAGGGTAATGAGAAAATAAAACCAAAACTTAAAAACATCTTTGCCCCACCCCTCCCTTCTTCCTGGGCTCAACCTCACTCCCAAATTTTCTACCTCCTCCCCCACAGCAGTGCAGGGGGACAGGGAATGGCAGGGGGACAGGGAATGGGGGTTGTGATCACTTCATCACACATTGTCTCTGCTGCTCCTTCCTCCTCACACTCTTCCCCTGTTCCAGAGTGGGGTCCCTGCCACAGGAGACAGTTCTCCATTAACTCCTCCAACAGGAATCCTTCCCACAGGCTGCTCTTCTTCAGAAACTGCTCCAGTGTGGGTCCCTTCCAAGGGTGCAGTCCTTCAGGAACAGACTGATCCAGCATGGGTCCCCCACAGGCTCACAAGTCCTGCTAGTAAACCTGTTTAAGCCTGGGTTCCTCTCTCTCTGCAAGTCCACAAGTCCTGCCAGGAGCCTGCTCCAGTGTGGGCTTCCCACAGGATTACAGCCTCTTTCAGGCATATCCACCTGCCCTGGCATGGAGTCCTCCACAGGCTGCAGGTGGATATCTGCTTCACCATGAACCTCCATGGGCTGCAGGGGGACAGCCTGCCTCACCATGGACTTTACCACAGGCTGCAGGGGAATCTCTGCTCTGGTGCCCGGAGCACCTCCTCCCCTTCCTAGTGAACTCTTTGGTGTCTGCAGAGTTGTTGCTCTTATATAGTCTCACTTCTCTCTTCTGTCTGCAATTTTGTTGCACAGGGTTTTTTTTCCCCTTCTTAAATATGTTGTCACAGAGGCGCTACCACCATCACTGATTGGCTCGGCCTTGGCCAGCCATGGGTCCATCGCACATAGGGGAAGCCTCTAGCAGCTTCTCACAGAAACCTCCCCTATAGCTCCCCCACCCCCGCTATCAAAACCTTGCCACACAAACCCACTACACTGGCTAATTAAGGCCTTTATAAGCCTTTTATAAGCATTTAAATATTTCTACTTTTCACTAGTTATACTGGCTTCTGGTTTTACAGAACTGACTCAAATGCATTTCTATTTCTATATTTTTATTTCTTATGGAACAAGATACTTAAGAATATGGTTAGGTAAGGAATCAGTCCCTATTCTGATATTCTGACAAAGATTCATAATGCAACTTCAGCTCACAAGAAGCGGGGGAGGACTTGTAGATTAATTTTTTTTTACTTCTTTTTTACCTTTTTTTTTTCAAAGGAAACTTACTTCCTGGAAATAAACATTTATTTTATACGTCATTCCTTTGCACAACAGTCAAATGAAAAGTGTTCAAGTCCAAATTTTTAGCTTACTTTTTCAGCTATTAAAATGTTATCCACGCAAGTCAACCATCTTCATAAATTTTTTATATAACTTCAGTTAAACCAAAAAAACAAGCAACCAGGCACACAATCAGCTGTCAACAACAACACACAACAGTTGTCAACTGGCTTATTTAAAATTACACCAGGCCTGTAAATCCTTCTTCAGCAACTGTAAGAAGGCACATGTGCATGAACTTGTGGAGGAAACATAACTGATCTTAAATTCTTTTAAGTAAAAAATAGAAAAACTTTTTGATAAATTGTAGTCTCTAAATTAGATAAAATGGATTTAGAGGCTACAGTTTAAGTGGGATTGGAACATATGAAAGCATCTTGTGAAAAACAAACTCTGGGAAATAAAACAGAAGAATGTTTTCTTTGTTCTCAGGCTTGCACTGGACACATAGACAGAAACTACAGATAATAGCTTGTAATGACTAAAAAAATAGCCTAGCCCTTTTAGATGTATAAAAAAGTAACAACACTGTTGCCCTAAAGGCCTTCAATCTTTTATAATAAAAGTCCCTTTGAAAATTATTATTTTTCAACACAAGGAAATATATTAATATAAACACAACTCCTTCCACTAACTTCATGATTTCTGATTAACAGACATGACTTTGGATATCATTTTGCAGAATTCACCATTTAGAGATCTCCATTCACCACCGAAGAAAGAAGCGTCACCTCCACTGACTGTGCATGCCATTCAGACACAGCTCCTTCATACAAACCCATACCCAGCTGTTCAGTCTCCTCCAAAGATCTTTGAACCATGTAAGTGAACAGAAGAGCTTCAGACCATTTTCAATAATAATAATAATAAACCACTTCATATTCTCCCATTACCAATTTTACTGATTTCAGTAGTACAGTACAGTTGCACTTCTTCAATAAATTAAGTTACAGAACAGCTTGGAAAAATAAATTAAGGAAAGCGATAATGACCTCAGGAAAGCTTAATCATAGAAATCTTATTAAGGATTTTATTCTTACATCCTTACTCTTTAAGTAGTCCCAACAGATTACTGCAAATCTATGGCTTTATTGATGTGAATAAGGGTAGAAAACATAGAGATAGAGAATATATTGCAAGAGGGTTTTATCATTGCAGAGGCATTCTTTAAAAATAAAGAATAAAAAGCATTAGATGCTTTAGAAAAAATTCTCTATCACTTAGTAACCCAAGTATCTAAATAGCTTTTTTAAATGGGAAGGAAGAGTCCAAGAACCAAGTTACCATGGTGTGAATAGTTACCACATATCAGCTGCTCCACATTTTTTTTTTGGCATGTGTAACTTAGTTATGTACAAATACCAAGCTTTATAAATTAATTTATTAGCCCTCTTTCATTTCACTAAATTCTACTGGACTCAGTTGTTAATAAGATTAAACATGTTTAAATGCTGTCCTGAAAAGTGACTTCATCTTTGTTATAGCATACTAACAAATGAAGTAACATTTATTTAGAGTTCACACTAATTTTCTAGGAACCACTATATTTTTTAAACTAAACTGTCAAGTGAAAAGAGCAGAACACTTAATTTTTCCACTAATTCCCTATATTTAGTCTAATGCATCTCTACTGTTACAAGATTATTATTAAACTGCTCTAATGCTTTTTAATTTCTATTTGAGAAAGTTATTTGCAAGATATCACAAAATTATATGAACAGGTCCTGATCCTATTTGTTTCCAATTCAGTGGTGAAACTTCCATTTACCTGAATGAGAACAGATTTGAGCCCAGTGTGGTTAAGCCAGCTATATGTGACTTAGCACTTCTCAGATTAGTTCCTGTGCTGGGTTGACCTTGGCTGGCCACCATGTGCCCACCAAGCTGCTCTATCACTCCCCTTCCTCAACTGGACAGGGGGAGAAAATACAATAGAAAAGCTCATGGGTTGAAATAAGGACAGGGAGATTAAATTCATCACGCAATCTTCACAAACTTCACTTACATCAACAAAAAGAATTCCCCGGACCCAAGTCAAAATAACATAATCAGAACATTGACAAGGGTGTACAATTCACACATGCTTTACCCCTCATTCCTTCACAATTATGAGAAAAAAAATTCCCACAGCTGTTCCACTCTCTAGCAATGTTCAGTCTGTGTTTTGCCTGTTACCTCTCCCAATTACTACCCTTATCTCTTAATTCCTGATAGCCCCACTTTGGGCAACAGAAATGCCTGTGGTTGATTGGCCTTGGCTGGCCATCAGGTGCCCATCAAGCTGCTCTATTGCTCCCCTCCATCAACAGAACAGGGGAAGAAAATACAACAAAAAACTCATGGGTCGCGATAAGGACACTTACTGGCATGGGCAAAAGAGACTCAACTTGGGGAAATTAATTTATTGCCAATTAATTGTAACATAGTAGGATAGTGAGAAATAAGAATAAAACTAAAAAACACTTTACTCCCACCCCTCCCTTCTTCCTGCGAGTTCCTGCCAGGAACCTGCTTCAGCGTAGGCTCTCCATGGACCGCAGCTTCCTTCAGCACATATCCACCTGCTCTGATGTGGGGTCCTCCACAGACTGCAGGTGGATATCTGCTCCACTGTTGTCCTCCACGGGCTGCAGTGGGACAGCCTCCCTCACCATGGTCTTCACCACGGGCTGCCAGGGAATCTCTGCTCCAGCAACTGGAGCACCTCCTCCCCCTCCTTCTGCACTGACTGGTGTCTGCATGATAGTTTCTCACACATTTTCACTCCTCTCAGCTGCTGTTGCATAGCATTTTTTACCCTTTCTTAAATGTTATCACAGAGGCACTACCAACTTTACTGATTGTCTCAGCTTTGTCCAGCAGTGAGTCTATCTTGGCGTTGGTTGAAACTGGTGAATTCTCACAGAAGCCACTCCTGCAGCCTCCAGCCCTTGCCATGTAAACCCAATACAGGGAAATAGATGTTATAGAATAATGTCTTGGCTTTTGCTAGGAAGGATTGCTAACATAAAAAGATGCATCTATTCATATTTACCATTATAAATTTTACTGGCAATCTTAGTTAGAAACCAATGCATGATGCAAATATGCTATGATTTGTTTACTTGAAATTATCATATTTCTAAATAATTCAGGTGATAATTATTAATTTTCTTTAAAGCCATAAGAGAAACATTGTCTGAGATTCTATTGGTCCATGAAGTTGGAGAATGACTGACAAGAAAGTTCATGTTTTATATTTGTCCTGTGAATTCAGCTAGCTAATTTCCTAGGTCCAAATCCAGTCTTGTCTCAGTTTTCACCCATTTTGTTTTGTTTTCTTCATCTCACTTAATAAACAACAATTTTCCTTATTATTTTTAAAAAATACATGATCTATAGCAATGTTCTATAGCCTACCTAAGGATGCAAGCCTTTTGCTGTCAGTAACACAGAAGACCACAATTAGGGGAGTATTTGACTCTTATAACATTAGAGTGCAATAGTCCACTCCCTTACAAACTCAGCTGAGTAAGATTTCTTTTTCCCCCTTCTAATTAGTTTAGGATATTTTCTGAGACACACTTCTCCATTGCTCTAAGTCTATTCTATCATCTATCTGACCAAAAGCTTCCCATCTCTTTATTAACTTAAGCTGTTCTTTTCCACTTTTATCAGTGACCAAGAACCTGTGAAAAGGACTTCTGAGAAATGTAATTGTAAATTGTAAATCAAGTTAAAGACATCTGGCCCAGTTTAAGTGTAGGAAAAATTCAGAAGTCAGGGTCATTTTGATAGACTTAGAACTGACACATGGGAAAACCAACTTCAAACCTCTAATTCTAAGAATACTGTTGTGCATCTACACATAGCGCCTAGGTCAAAGTTAATTTAAGGGCTGTGTGAATATACCTGCACATGCAAAGAGAAGCAGGAGGGGAGTTGTCTTTTGTTTCTTCCTGACAAAAAGACAGCCTGAAAGTTTTGTTTGTAGTTTTCCCAGCTTGTTTTCTTATTTTTAAAAACACCAGAAATAGTAATTCTCATCATCTCCTACTTCACTGATGCTTCCCTTGAATTCAGTGATGTGAATTGACAGAAGTTATAACCATTACCTGAAAGGAAGTCATATCAAACAAAAAAAGACTGGTAATTTAGATGTCAACAAAGACAAATAACTGAATAGTTTTTACATTGCCTAATCAAAGAATAAATCTTCCCTAATCAATTAATAACAAAAAATAACTCTCTACAGTCTAACGTGGAAAGCAAGGCAATGGACAAGTGAAACACTGTCAGTGGCTTAGACAATTTAAAATGTAGAAATACCATAAAGAGTACAAAACATTCAAAGTGTTTTCACCTAACAGACTAATGATTTTTACATTATTACTGACACTGATATAAATAAAAAAGAATACTCAGCTCATGTTCGAGAGGATCAGACGTAATTAACAGATGTTTCTAAACCTAAATCAATCTATTTAAAGGATTAATATTTTATTATTACCCAGCACTATCAGGGAAGGAAAGTTCCTGAAGTGAAATGCCAGTTCTAGCACTTTTGTGCATAGTATTCAATCACTAGGACCAAGTTTTTATTCTGTGTACATAAAATACTATTTAGAGATGCCTAGCAAACATAAGCCTTTTGCCACTTGAGCTGCGGCTTAGCAGCTCTGAAAATCATAGAATCATAAAATTGTTTAGGTTGGAAAAGACCTTTAAGATCATCAAGTCCAACTGTGAATTAATGCTTGGCTTTCTCTGTCTGTAGGCATGGCAAAACTCCCACTTGAAATCACTGCCCAGAGTATCCCTCTGGACCTGTTAGGTTCAGGAGCACACTTCTGAAGTGAACCTCCTGATTGTCCCTGCTTACCATGCATATGCTATTCATTAGCATCTAAGAATCCCCAACTGAGGTACTGGATTCCTTTAGAATGAAATTAAGAAGGCAAATGGAAACGACGTACATCCTGAAAGATGTATTCCAAGACCACACAATACATTCAAGCCACAAACAGGCATTTAGTCCCTGAGATCAGAGTAGACCTGGTCTGAAGGAAAAAATAACTCCAACTCCTGGAACATGGGGAATCAGGATCTCAACATGTACTGTTTTGCCCTACAGACCCACTCTCTCCTGTCCACACTACTTGCTAATATAGACATAGCCTTTGCCTCCATTCCCCCACCTACAATCACTGGGACAGTAATTACCTACTTACCTGCCTCACCAAGGTGACAGACTAATTAGCTAGTGAATGTACAACACACCAAACATGTAAAGTGCAAACTAACTATTCCCTTTTATTAAAAATACTATTGAACTGCTACCATCCAAAAAGAAAGCAGAGTGAAAGCAAGAATTAATTTGGAATATCTTCAATTACTCTACTGTTAAACTTTATTCCAGTTTATTAAACTCTGATCATATTTATTTCATAAAAGTTGATAAAATTATGATACACCCACACAAAGTGCATTTGTTGATTTTAGTTAGGATACTGCTTTGTAAAGTAGAAGTCTGCCCTTATTACAGTAAAAGTTTTTCATAAGCCTGAGAAGGATATTTAATACTTATCAACCAAGAAAAAAAAGGCAGGCAAAAATTAACCGAATCTTTTTCAATGTAATTGCTACAAAACCAGAACCAACAATATTTTGTTAATCTATTCTATTTATTAATTCTTCCCTAATTTGACCAAAGATTATGTAAGGTATGTGAGGATATTAATTTAAAAACCCAGCATTTTCAAAAGTATCTTTAAGATATCTATTTAGCATTATATTAAGGCTTCCGAAGTTCCTTAACCAATCAGATTTCACAATACAGCAATAGTTTGTTATGAATTTGATGATCCAAACTCTCAGATCCTGCATGTGAGGCAGAAGACGATAGAGCAATATATGTACTATTAAAAAAAGTCACTCATTAGGTATGTGATGAGAACACATTTTCTACCTGGAAACTAGGGCTCTAAACTGAGGCTTTGACTTACACTCCAGATGTGCATCCTGCTGTTCTTTTTGAGAATGTCTTGATTTTAGCTGGGACAGAGTTAATTTTCTTCTTAGTAGCTGGTGCAGTGCTGTGTTTTGGCTCTGATGTGAGAACAATGTTGATAGGACACTGATGGTTTTAGTTGTTGCTGGGTGATGTTTATACTAAGTCAAGGACTTTTCAGTTTCTTGGGCTCTGCCAGCCAGAGGGCTGGAGGGGCATGGGAAATTGGGAGGGGACACAGCCAGGACAGGTGACATGAACTAGCCAAAGAGGTATTCCATACCATATGGTGTCATGCTGGGTATATAAACTGGGGGGGGAAGGAGGAAGGGGGGGACATCTGGCATTATGACGTTTGTCTTCCTGAGTAACCGTTACGCCTGATGGAGCCCTGCTTTCCTGGGGATGGCTGAACGCCTGCCTGCCCATGGGAAGTGCTGAATGAATTCCTTGTTTTGTTTTGCTTCTGTGCATAGCTTTTGCTTTATCTATTAAAATGTCTTTATGTCAACCCACGAGTTTTCTCACTTTTACTCTTCCAGGCCTCTCCCCCATCCCACTGTGGTGGGAGTGAGTGAGTGGCTTTGTGGTGCGTAGTCGCCAGCTGGGGTTAAACGAGACAGTGAATTTCACTGTCCTTAGCGGGGCCTTTTTCAGCTACTGTAAGACATGTTCAGTCTGAATTTCCCTTCACAGCAACAAGAAAAGAAAGAATGGTTTGGGATTTAGGCCCAACTCCACAAATGGAAAGTCTCAATGTATCTGTTCTGCTGTTCTGTATTTCTACTGTGCAAAATCCATACTGCCTCTGTTTTTTACATTTAAGTTCTCCAGATGGTTAGGATTTTGCTTCTGACATCCTAAAGTATCCTATTGTTGGCAAGACAAAGGAGTTTAATTCCACATTCTTAAGCATCAGAGTCCATAAACTAAAACATCTTTTTGCCTCCCAGAGGGGCTCATCTGACAGTTTATCTACCAAAGCAAGCTTATCATACAATGTGAGGGCAATTTCTCTGCTTCAAAATACAGACAAAGGAGGCAATAACCTCTTCTAACCTCTTCTACATAAAACAGCTTAGTCTTTAGCAGAGTCATGCTGGATGTGGAAAAGTTTTAATTCATTTGCCTAATACAATTCAAACTCCCATCTTCAATCTTTCAAGAAAGCAAACTCGCTAGCAGTCTACACTATAGTATATCTTCCTTCCATATATTGAAAAGTAGGAAGCATCATCAGATTAAAGGCACAAAAACTACCATGTTCTCAATGTCAGTCAAAACTCAGAGTCCAGGCTTCTGATTCTGCCTTGACCTTGCAGGTCTCTATTATTTATGCATGTGCCTACTCACTAATCCTATTCTGCCTAGGCTTCTAAATCAGGTCAATGGGCAAATAATTCAGGTACTGAAGTGCTCCCTGATGGAGGACCCCATTCTCTCTGGGAATCCTGGAATGTCTTGAAATAGATTCTTCATCTACACAATGTGACATGATGAAGATAAATGAACGCATTCAGGTGTGCAAATCTGCCAATAGCTGCAGTGTAAGGAGCCAGTAACTAAAGATAGATGTATCGGAAATAAGCCCCTTGAATTTCAGCAGTTTTATACAGACATTTAGAGGATACAGTGACAGGAGCTTTCATAAACACATTCAAAAATATTAGTCAAAATTATTTCCAAACACCAGTATGACTGCATAGTCTAGAACATCTCATAATATGTTTTTTTCAGAACAAATGTCTACTGGTGCCATCAAAAATATTAATACCTCTCAGCAATCAGTACAAATGGGTAAGGAGTTTTATGCCAGTTTAGAGAGCCGAAATGAAGGGTCTGCTAAGTACCAGAGCCAGCACTGGGGGCAGTGGACTGTGTGCTGACACTAGGATTACTTCTTCCAGCTGTAGCAAGATCAGACCCATCCTCTTGTGGAAGATAGCTTTGGTCGTACAACTGACATATGCAAACAGTGTATACATGTAATGTAAGGGTAAATTTGCTGATTAACTAGGTTCTTTTCAACACAGACACACAATGCTACAGGTGAAATAAAAGCATTTTTGTCACCTGCATTTTTTAAAACTGCTGTAAATTTTCTTTTCCCCCCCCTCACATTTGAATAGCTATATTTGTTATATTTTGTTTTCTGGTTCCTTTCATTTTCTGAACTGCTGCAACTTATTTCAAACACAATTTTTTGTCTAATTCTTTATGAACATTTCTAAGTTTTAGAAATATTTACAAGTAATATTTGCTGGATTACTCTGCTGTTACTCATGCAAACTAGTTTACAGAAGTCTCTATATTTATATTTTTTGTTGCATCTTTCAATGAAGTCCTATAAACAGTAATTTTTTAATGGAATTATAACAAGATGATGTTCCAAATATATTTAAATGTAAAGCTTAGTTCAGACATTTAGTGAAGCCTGGGTAACATGAAAATCTTACTACTCTTTGGCAAGCATTTCTAGTGCAACAAATTATTAAAAGCTACCACACTTTGGTACCTTGGTCTCTTTTCAATCTCAGCCTATAAATTGGATGATAAGATAGATGGGGAACAGTATCATCTACAAGAGTAATATCTCCTTCCTCCTCTCCTCCCCCAACTTGAATATTTAGTGTCAGTACGATACTTTTCCAAACAGAAAAGTTATTATATGCAAATACTGATTCAGAGTCCTCAGCTGAAGGCAAACTACTGATCATTTAGAAATAGAATCACCCAGTTGATAAAAGAATTATTTACTTTAAAAAAGAAAAATCTTAAGGAGATATTTAATCTCTCTGTCACGAACCTTACCCTCCTTACATACATACATAAACCAAAGAGCTCCTTTGCCTTTGGATTCACCGGTACATCAAATAGGAGATTTGGTTTACCTCAAAAGTTGGAAAGATGAACCACTAAAAGAAAAATGGAAGGGACCACATACCGTTTTACTGACTACCCACACAGCAGTGAAATTAGGAGGAGTCAACTCCTGGATACATTATACCCAAGTGAAGAAAGCACCTATAACAAAATAGTGGACCACTGAACAAAACAGAGACTGTAAATTAAAATTTACTAAGGTTTGATTAACTGTATAAAGGATTCTGGAAAACCATATCCTGACTTAGATTGTACTTAAGGATTAATTTTGTATTGTTGCATGCTAGTAATAAGAACAGTAGTAGTAACAGTGCACCCAGAAAAATATTAATATCCTTGTAACGAGAAATGGTACTAGAAATTGCTATCCTTTGCTTAGTTATGGTGATAGAACAATGTAGGAACCCTGAGAGGAAGCCATTAAAGGATCATTGGGAGGAAAATATGCATTTTTAAACTAATACAGAAAACAATACAAACAGTAAACAGAACCAATTGCAGGATCTGTACACACTTCCCAGAAGCCTCGGAAAGAGGAATACCTTTCTAATGTATCTTAGGGAGAATTATGGACAAATATGTCCTTTAATATAAGTTGAGGAACAGAAGAACAGGAATGGGAAACAACTACCCCTGATCTCCTAGAAAAATGATTGCACTTGTTTCCAAAGATGCAATCTGCTGAAAGGAACAGGTAAATTATATCAAAATAGACTGACATGCTGTAAGCATCTAAGGGGTGGGGGTGGGGGGTGAGTGTACCAAAGCAATAGAATATCTAACATGAGATACAGAAGGATGGCACTTCTACTGGCTTTGCTGAAATGTGGAAATGGCTGACCTCTTAGGTATCAGATTTAAGTTCATGGACAAAGAGATACACATTGTTATTGTAAGAGTTGTAATATTTTTAACTATATATGTATTAATTCAATGTACATGGAGATTATGTTTGACCTTGGGTGGACCAATTAATGAAAAGATGAGACTAATAGAAGGGAAAAATATCAATTATTCCTTTATAGTCTCAAAAGGGGGGATATGATATAAGAATTATTTACTTTAAAAAAGAAAAAGAGAAAGAAAGAAAGAAATATGTAAATAACTACACTGAAAAGCAGGAAAGAATCTGAAAAACAGAGGATACTAGTTAATTCTTACAGTTAACAAAACATGGCCTTGGAAGAAGGAACAGACAGCATAAATATGTCAAGCTGGGGCACAAGATAAACTGGTTAATGAGACTAAACAGAAAATTACTGGAACTACATGTGTACTATCCTAATTAGCATACTAGAAGATCCACCCTCGAGCAAAGAAAGCCCCCTACTAACAAAGCCCCTTCCCCACAGAACATGCCCCGTGTAAAAAAAGAACACCGTACCTTTAAATGGAGACAAGACTTTTAAGAACCAATGAGAATTAAGTGTGACTAAACATAATTGTAAACAGTTGTTCAAAGTGTATAAAAAGTTCTGCTATGTGTTGAGGTGTGCTATCTGTGTGGATTTACCACCTAGCACCCTTCTCTGCACAGACAAGCAATAAACAAACATCTCTACTCTGTGTGTGGATTGGCTCTTGCATGCACTGGGTGAAGAACCCAGATTTGGGATAACACAGAAGGAGCCAAGGCATAGTAATTAAGTGGTTCAAAGACAAATAGCAGTGTTGGTCTGACTCCCTGATAATTTGCAAAATCATATGCACTATAAAGCAAATGGGGGGGGGGAACTACAAAAAAACCCCACAACCCAACCAACCACCACAGAAAAAAAAATCCAATATCCAAAACCTAGATCAGCCTGAATCAGTGTTTTGTTTGAGAAATGATGATGAGTGTGAATTCATTAAACTGATCCAGGAACAAAGCCTAATGTCTTTTCCAGCATTTTTCTGAAGAACTGTAATTACAATGAGATTGCTGAGAGGAGAATAAGACCCACGATATTTATCATTACAGAAATACTGTTAGCTTAAGAAAAGAAGAAACACTTCTAGGTGACATTTCTATCACAATGTAGAATTGCAATAGTCTGCATTATTAGAAAAGCAATCTACCTTGCTTGCTGACAGACTTAAAAGACTGCCAAATCCAGAACAAGATTATTGTGAAAGCACGAAATGCTTGAATTTGCAATATCAATTGGTCAGGGAGGCCCTCCACTTTGAAAGAATAATTTTCCCCTCTGTTCTGAGAGAAAATGCAAAGGGAAACAACTATTTCCTGTCTGGTTTTAAGTAGCCTTCCTATAGATTTAATCTCTTCAGTTAATGTAGGGGAATTCCTGGCAGAACAAGGGCATACTGTACCCTTGCAGGAGTTGGACAACCCTGGCCTGCAGATTGCATAGTTACTTTGAAAATCTTGTACTGTCCTTGAATAGGCAAATAAAGAATAATGAGCATTGTACAAGAGCAAAGACGGATGCCAAGCAAGATATGAAAACCACTAAGCTAGCACATCCTTATTAGGCGCTTGCAACATGAATACGTAATTAACAACCAATCAACAACTAACCTGAATACATAATTGTAGTCTAATCAACAAGTAACCTGAAGACATGATTGCAATCAACTAACCAATGATTGTTACCGTGTGAACACTGTATTAGAAGTATAAATATGACTAAATTGCTGAATAAAGTAGGACAACATGTAGCCACATTGGTGTGAGTGTTGTTACTCAGCTGACTCTCCGATTGGGACCCTCTTCAAGTTAAACTATCCAAATTTTAAAAGAGTGACAAAGATTCTGACCCATGATCTCCAGAATGAGGATTCATTAGTAAGGCAATTGAATAAAAAAGGAGAATGGCAGGAAGGTAAACCTTCCTTTACAACTGCAAACCTAAACTTAATTTCTAGACTTCCTCATTACAGTCCTCTCAATGAAGGAAACCTGGGATATTCTAGAGTACTTCAGCATAGAAGATATATTAAAAAACTAAGAGGATCAGTATACTTGGCTGGTAGAAAAATGCACACCTAAACCTTCAAGGTTTTCTCCATTTCTTCTGTTCAATAACATGGAAGTTATTTTTGTTTTTTTTTTTTTTAAAACCATTTATTCTGTTGAGAAAAAGAGACTGAAAGACAAATCTTTATAGCAAACAAAGGCCTTAGTACATTTAAAGCAGGCTACTGGGAAAGGACAGAAAAAAGATAATCCAGTATTCAAATAGATTTTTCCCTATCATGTATGGATTTTCAGAGAGAAAGAAAATAGTATAGCATCAAAAAGCCAACTCTAATAATAGCCATTATTGGAATCAACTAAGGAGAGCCTGGGAAATTACTTGTCATCATTTTCTTTTTCAGCTCAAAATGTTCCACAGATTGAGGGCTCAGAAGACCACTACAAATAAAAACAAAACACAGGGATATAAAAGGAAAAATCAGAAATCTGCCTGCCCTTTTTAGAAAATAATGGCAAAGAGCCAAGCATGACTACTTGAAGACTAAAAGAGATCTATTTGTTAAGGCCTAAATCTCTTTAAGGATTTCGCTGCCTAGTAAGAGCACTAAGCAGCAGTTTTACATTAAAAAAGGAACCTGCAGATAGATCTTGGCCTTTGCAAAGTCTCCTGACTTTGTAGCACACATGTTAGCAAGAGTGCTGGGAGGAAAAGAGAAGAGGGTATTTTTATCTTGTGTTACTTAAAGGTTTTGTTTTGTGAGGAAAGGGAATTTGCTGGCAGTAGACAGAGACCTCCTGAGCACTGGTCAGAAGAGCTGAAGTTATTTATCATGATCAAGCGTTATTTATCAGGATGTGTTGGTACTGCCCTGGGCTTATGCATACAATATCATTAAGTGTGGGAGAGGAGGATAGAGAATGTCTGAAGAGATATATGTGAGGAGGATGGAGAATGTCTGATCTGGCAAGAGATGAGAGAACAACTGGGTATTGCGTACTTCACATATGGCATTAGGGGCATTGCCAAACTGTGTGTACCTGAGTTGGAAGGTCTCAATCCTGCTGTGACTACTCTATTTGTAATTATTTGCCAAACCCCTTGCACAATGATACTGACCACACTGGGGATACTAACACCAGGTCAGTCCTGAAGGCTCCTTGGCTTACAGTCAACTACTTGAAGCTACATTCTGCTTCAGTCCTGTAGATGTTCAGGGATCAGTTGAAACATAGCCTTAGGATACCCAATAGAGCCCATAATCCAGAGTAAAAAAATATTCTGCTGTATACCCCAAATGATAGACTACCAGCACAGAGGCTTCTACTCCCTGAGAAGTGTGCTGGCCTACTACCGCTGGAAGCCCTCCAAACTGCAGAACTAAGGGTTTCACTGATTTTCCTCAAGTAGCCTGTCATAGTGACACAGGAGTGTCTGCAAAGTATTTTTTTTTTTTAAATCTCCGAGCACATGAGCAACTGATAAGTGACGGGCAGCATATTAAGATTCCAGCCATGCTAATTAAAGGTCTGGGTAAACTGGCAACATAGTTCATACACATCTGCAAGCTGATGCTGCAGCACACACACTGTGGACTCACTAACCCCAAAATCCCTGCCCACCAAGCAGAATGAGTCAGGGGTTTAAATGTTCTACTAGACAAGGAAACTAATTTCCAGGGGGTACAGGAGCTCAGGCTGCATGTATCAGTACTAGAGAGCAGGAGTCAAATCCCAACTATGCTTCAGCTGTGTTCATCCGCATCTGAAAATTATGCACAATCTGCTGGTCACCACAGGCACACAGGACAATGTAGTCCCACAGGCCCCAAATCCTCATCTTGGTAAAATTAAGTCTGGCCACAACCAAAAGCTATACTGTGATCAGAGAGAGAAGGTATAGTGTAAGCATCCCAGACTGTTCCACTTGCAGTTAAGTCCTAGAACATTTAATTCCTTCAGAACAAGAACCATGCAGCTGTTAAGGACACACTTGGACTCTTCACAGAAAATGCAGAAGGCATTATAACAGTCCTCCAAAGTCATTGTTTCTCAAAGTGTAACATGACACTTTTTTCATATTTCACATTAGTGCTAAATAACATTCACTAAGCACTGCCCCTTGCAGAAAGGCATTGGTGTATAGTTGTATAGTGCTCATGAGGTAGATGAGCCATGAGCACAGTGCATATAGTACATAACATAAGTCTGCAGGTATCCCAAGGGGTAGGATGCATACAGCTGGGATAGCTATTCCATTGAAGTGCACTGTATTTGGATGCAAGTCTCTGACAATAGATCAAGGGACTTGTTTATTTTTTAACACAGACAATGACAGCAAAATTGAACATATGTGAACATAATCTGTGAGCATCCACAGATGATACTTCAGTTTTGCTACGAAGCCAATAATCTTGATTCTTCCAAATCATAAATATCTAAACATCCTACATTTATTAGCTTGACACCCAATTTAAACAATAATCCCGTTCCACAACAGGAGAAAAAAAACACTACAACACCTAGAGGTGAACTGCTGGACAGGTAAAAAATATATGATAGAGGGTTTTAGTTTGGGGAACAGTCACTGGATGTATGTTGAAGATGGAGTTGAAGAGTTTGGATAGTTCTCATTGTTAAAAGGAACAACATTCAGAAAGACAGACTGGTCATAGAGGCCAGAGTATCATTTCACTACTGAAAGGGAAGAATGAGAGGGAAAACAATAGTGCACTTATTTATCAGGGGGGAAAATCAAAATAAGATTAAAATTAAATGAGAAAATTCAACTGTTTGTACAAAAATGCTAGACGTGTAAGTGATAAACCCCAAAACTTGCTAATATACAGATTAAATTTGAACAGGGAGGTATAACTGAAGTAAAGATTTACATGAGTGAAAGTTCAGTGATTAACATTTCTGTGCTTCAAAATTGGCTTCTAGCCAGTGATCTTTACGGTTTTCAGTTTAGATTCTAATAGATTTAAAAAATTGACACAAAAGCTGGAGCCATGACAAATGACCAAGTCACAAATGATTTGACAGACAACTAAGTGGGGCTCTTTAAACAATTAACTTTAATGAAAAGAGAAGGAGGTAATATTCTCCCAGGGCCACATAACTGATGCTAAAAGTCTCAATCAAATGACCTTGGAATTTCTGTATTTCAGAAATTATAATTTTCTAACACAGAAAAACACCATACAAAATACAGCTTAGCATATTAAGAAAAAGAACTTGTGGCAGAACTGAAGTAAAAACTTTTAGAGGATGTGATCATGACTTGATTACATTTGCTACGTGCAAGCAAAAGAAGTCCAAAACCAGTAGTACAATACTTCATGTTTCATGAGAGATATTTGAACAAAAGCTGACAGAATTAGGAGTGAGAACAACTGCATTTAAATTTAAAATAGGAACAACTGAGAGTCATTTCAGAACATTTCATTAACTAGCTAGACAGCCTCAATTCCACAAAACAAGAAAACCTGAAAAACAGTAAAAGCAGTCTGGATAAGAGGGGAAGTAAAAAGAGAACGTTGAAATAGATAAACCAAAACCTTGGGAAGTATTAAAAATTGTTAAAGGAAAAAAAAAGTCAAATGAAGAACTCCAGGGTTCCAGAGATTTTTGGGTGGGTTGTTTTTTTTTTTTTTGTTTGTTTTTTAAACTTCACATTTTCATACAAAAAAATATTTAAAACCACATCAGTCCTTCACTAAATGGATATGGCTCTTCATATTAACACAGAAAATCCATACATAGTTAATAAATATTTCTGTTTTGTTTTTAGGGAAACACAACGAAACAGTTTCCACTACAGCAGTTACTGAAGATGTTATAGAGCAGTTACTAACATTGTTACACAGGGTCAAGACATCTCTTATCAGAGTTTCAGAAGAACTGACTGAGAAGCCCTCCTGCCTTATAAGTCTTGAAATATCACCCCAAAAAAAAACAAAACCAAGGTTGGGAATAGGATGAGGGAGAGATTGCATACCAAGAGTTATGCAGTTACAACACTTCTAATGGTTTGGTTTATAAATGCAGCAGTTTTGAGGAGCTGGACTTCTGCTAAGCAACTGATTTGGTGTCATGGAACAAACAAACATAGCACACAGAGTTGTTTAAGCAGTAAATATCAAATTACATATGAGAAAGTCCTCAGCTCTGTTTCTAATAGGATCCTGGCGATACCCCCATCCTGATAAGAAACTTAAGTATCTAATCCACAAGACAGAAGAAAATTTTAAAATTATTACTGACAATACCTGTAGGTGACACAAAAGCTGTAAACTGGTAAAATAAGAAGAGGATATGATGATGTGAAGTAATTGGAATAACCTGTAAACCAGGAACAGGCAGAAGCTGTGCTTCTGAATACAGCTAAACGTAAGGTTAACTATACAGGAAAGGAGAAAGCAGGTTGCAAATGATGAACCCACCCTGAAAAGCAATTATTTTGAAGAATACTTTAGTCATGGTAGAGTAGTCATCTAATCCTCAGGCATTCGTATTCACTCTCTCCCCTCCCCCTCAGAACCTGCTGAAGATACATAAGCCATTCCTTTGGTTTTGGCACTGTGATGGGTTGACCCTGGCCAGCAGCTAAGGCCCCACCCAGTCACTTGGTTGCTCCCCCCCACAGCAGGATGAGGAAAAGAATCAGAAGAGCAAAAGTTGAAAACTTGTGGATCAAGAAAAAACAGTTTAATAGGTGAAGCAAAAGCCACCACATGGGCAAGGAAAGCAAAATGATGACTTAATCCACTACTTCCCATCACCAGGCAGACACCTAGCCACTTCCTGGAAAACAGGGCCTCAGCATGCACAATAGTTATTTGGGAAGACAGATGCCATAACCACGAACATTTCCCCCCTTCCTCCTTCTTTCTCAGAGCTTTTATTGCTGAGCATGACATCATATGTTATGGAATTGCTGCCCTGTCTGTGTCCTTCCAAACTTCCTACTCATACACACTTATTCACTTGGGGGTGTGTGTGTGAAGAGGGTGCAGAGTGGGAGGAAAAAAAGATTTAAAAAGATAAAATCTTGACACTGTGAAAGCAATAACCAAAAAATCGGCGATATTCATCTCGAATTATTAATAAAATTGAATGTATTGTTAGCAGTTAGACTTTATGACAAGTAGAGCGAATGACTTGTTAAGGGTTAATTCCGGTATACAAGCACTTTGCTGTCCCGCTAAGCCCTTTGTTAAGCGCCTGCAAATCCTTTTGTTCAGAAAAGGAACTTCACTGAGGAAGCACCTCCACAAAACAGATGAGCTGATAGGAAGCTCAACACAAGCAATAAACTCAGCAAAACTAGGGGAAAGGTAATGGGGGAGATCGCAACCACCGACTCAAGAAACCAACCGACTCAAAAAGAAGTGGAGATTGAGCATGCGGACTAATTAATACAGGAAGCAAGAGAATTGCTTAAGAAATAGGAAACTGAGTACTAAGTAATGAAAGAGTTGTGTAACTTGTAACCAATGAAGGCTGATGTCTTTGTTGAAACGTATAAATAGTGTAAAGTTTTGACAATCGGAGAGCTAGGCATTTGAGTTACCACCTAGCTCCCTACTTTGCACAAACTGGAATAAAGAAATAAGGAATACCTCTACTCGGTGTGTGAATTGCTGCTGTGCACCGGGTAACAACATCAACACTGCTTTAGTCACAAATCGAAAACACAGCACCATATAGGCTGGTATGAGGAAAGTTAAGTCCATCCCAGCTAGACCCAGTACAAGCATTTAATTTTTGTTACTAGTATTGCCCTGGTCTATTTGATGAAGTGGCACACATTGTGCTCAGTAAATCCAGTATCAGAGTAAAAAAAAAAAAAAAAAAAGTCCCATATTAGGTCTTCAGTTTCCTAAGCCTGATAAGTTCCTAAAAGTACAAGGAATGATGACATCTTTCACAACTTCTATGCATTTGAGGTTTTCTGGCTTTTAAATTAGCATTTACTGCTACAGAAACCTGTCTGACTTTCTGGCTGACACCCATTTACCCAGAAACACAGGTTGAAATAGTTTCACGCATTCGTATCCAACATTCTCTAACATAAGCAAGATAATTAATGTTCAGATTAAAGACTTAAGAGTTTAAATACTCTCAGAAGTATAAATTGGGAGAGGAGTGGCTGGAGAGCAGCCCTGCAGAAAGGGATCTGGGGGTGCTGGTCAACAGCAGGCTCAATAGGAGTCAGCAGTGCCCTGGCAGCCAAGAGGGCAAACTGCACCCTGGGGGGCATTAAGCACAGCATAACCAGCTGGTCTAAAGAGGTGATTATCCTGCTTATTCAGCATTGGTGCAGCCTCACCTTGAGTACTGTGTACAGTTCTGGGCCCCATAATTTAAGAAGGACGTTAAGGTCCTTGAACACATCAAAAGCAGGGCAACAAAACTGGTGAAAGGGCTGGAGGGCACATCCAATGAGTAGTGGCTAAGGACTTTGGGTTTGTCTAGTTTGGAGAGAAGAGGGCTGAGGGGTCATTGCTCTCTCCACTTCCCCTCCTCAGGAAGCTGTAGAGGGAGGTGCTGAGCTCTTCTCCCTGGTATTCAGTGACAGGACACATGGGAATGGTTCAAAGCTGCTTCAGGGGAGGTTGACTTGATACTAGGAAGCATTTCTTTACTGAGAGGGTGGTCAAACACTGGAACAGGCTGCCTAGAGAGGTGGTCTATGCCCCATGCCTGTCAGTGTTTAAGAGGCATTTGGACAATGCTTTAACTTTTGGTCAGTCCTGAAGTGGTCAGGCAGTTGGACCATTGTAGTTGGATCATTGTAGGTCCCTTCAACTAAACTATTCTATTCTTAAATTTAGCTTGAAAAAAATATAAACAAACAAAAAACCCCACATCTATGTTTCTGAAACTTCCCCAGTAGCTTTTAAAACTTCCCAAACTGTAGTATCACTTAGACTCGTGCCCTTCAGTATTTCTTTGCACAGCATTAACACAATACTTAAAGCCTGCTGCATGGTTACTTCTTTGATCTTAAGAATACCGTATATATGACTTCATAGTATTTCCTATATTCAAGTCCTTCCTCAGCTTTGATATTGCTTTCTTGCTCTTGACTCTTGCTAGTCAGACTTTTTAAATAAGTAGAACAAATAAAAGGTGAATGTTGAAAAACTTCCCATAATTTTATTAGCAAGCTGTTAATAGTCTTGTTCAAGTATGAGAATACATCTTTCCTGAGTGTTATTCCATTCAGCAGAGTGAGAGAGAAACACATACCTTATAATGCTATTTTCACTCCTTTCTGGGATTAATTTTGCAGAGATTGTCATATTACTTCAAAAGAAATGCTGTCCCTTATGAAATTGTCATTGCCTTTATACACCAACAAAAATAATTTGAAGTAGCTAAAACCACAGAATTATTTAACATTAGAATATATACCCAAAAGCCCCTTCTCAAGAGATTCCTCTGTTCAGCATATGTTTCCCTCCTATATGAATTCAATATTGTTTTTAATGGGAAGTACAAATTTGGAGTCCCTTGGCCTTTTAACATATAAGCAAAATTAAGTTAGTCAGAATTCTTTGACTATTGAGGTTCTAAGCTAATTTCCATTAACTAGAGTAGATCACTTCTTTAGAAGGAAAATCAAAACAAAAAAAAAACCCAACCCACAAGAAAATCCTTTATAAGGGCTGAATATAAAATATTCCTTTATCACACATTAAAAAAAAAAATAATATGCTCTTTTCCAGGAAATGTGAAATCATGGTATCACATCAATATCAAATGACAATTCATGTTTTCCTCAAAACCAGTTATTTTTGTATATGGTTGTATATGTCTATAAATAGAATAATTAGTGTTTGTCATCCAGAATCAAATTAGATAACCTTAGAAACAGCTTCTCCAAAGTAAGAGATACTTACCAATCTAGTTTCAACACACAACATCAAGATATATATTAAGTATTTGTTTGTTTTCTAATCGTAAATACATACTGTTATAACTACTTTAAATTATTTTCAAGTGTTCAGTGTGAGTATAAGTATGGATCAATACAAGATAATAAGAAAAGGTTGCAATGCTCTTTCAAAATAATTGTGTTTTCTGATTTAATGAAAAGCAAAGAAAATAGCTAATTAGAATATACTGTCCAATATCAGAATTTTTTAATTGTGTGCATAAAACTGAAACTCACAGCATAATTTTACCTACTTATATAAGTAGACTGCATAGGTATTTCAGATTACAGGAAGAAGATTCACTGTTGGCTTGATGGGCCCACTTCAAGTTTTTTTTAAGTCTAAGTCTTTGCTAATTCACTGAGTTCTGCACACGAATCTCATTCAGCTAACACATGTATAAAAAATAAAATAAAAAATATATATATATCCTGTACGTTCAGAGAACAAAAAAATAGTCTTCCAGTTAAGACTAGTTGCAATTTCAAACGTTTTACCTCCCACCTGTTTCCTTTGGTAACATATAGAGAATGAAAGGATACTCATATTTGATACCTTGCTTCACTGACTCATCTGCTATTTCAAACAAAAAGAACACCTTTGCCATAAGAGCCATGTTTTGCACCTTACAATACCTGCAAGCATGATACAAAATAGCAAACACACTGTCAAGCCCTCCAATACTTAATTTTGCCAAAGCTTATAGATATATAGACATAGCTAGCAAGATATTGATAATTATTTTCTTAGATACTCAAGATACTTTCCTGATGAGAAAATAATGCATAAGTATATACAGTGTACAGGCATAGTATGTCCAGTAGTGAAAGTTTATGGCTACAATATAACATTTAGGCCCAAACATTGCTTTCTGAGACCAGGCAAAACTTCCACTGATGACAGTAAAAATGATATATATAGAAAGCTAGAGCACATGGCTATTACTACTTAAAAATAAATACGTGCATACATGCTTAAAACACAGCCATGCAGAATACTGTACATTGTTTGGTACATACCAATATAAAACACTAAAACCACCTCTTTTTTGTACTACAACAATAAATGTTTTGACAACAGCAAAAGCAGATGGATATTAACAACTTTATGCTCTAGAGAACAATCAAATTGTTCAGTAGTAATGAAATCCAGAAGAACTTGAAAAATACAGGAGATTAAAACCAAATTCAGTGGAAGAATTAATTTGTTCCAAAGTACCTTAAACATTACAGCTAAGTTGTGCTAGCTGAACTATTACTATGTCTTTGTAATACATTTCAGTGCATATGTTAGAATTCTCACTTTTTAGAATTACAATTAAAAAAAAAGACACTTTGCTAAATTTTTAGAATAGATTGGAACAGGACAATGATGTTCAATGTAGTACCTAAAAGTGGTATTTTAATGTTTAATCATGGAGAGGTTGTATTTTTTAACTAATAATTTTAAATAATCCTACCATGCAAACAAAAGTTTTCCAGAAATTATTTTCAACATTTTAAACTCTTTGATCCCGTGAAAAGTAAAAAGATATCATTATTAATACACAAGAAGGGTATACACAGCATAGTGTATCACACAGTAACAGTAACCTACACAGTTAGGAGGGAAATATTTCACTTTGCAAGGAAGCACTATAATTTCTACAAGTTAAGGAGGGGGAAAAAAATCCTCTTTTCTGACCCATATTTGCTACATATGTGCATTTGTATGTATGTCTAATTTTTAAACAAGAAAAAAATGTGGCATAGATATGTTCATTTTTTCCTTTTGTATTAATACCTTTTACTTTGCAACATCTTCAGAGCATGCACGGTCAATTAACACAGCTCAGCTTGTGTTCTCTATGATCAAAAGGATTTTGTCCCATGTTCAAAAGCCTCTAACCCACTTAGGCTTCTATGTCCAACAACACTTTTCAAAGTGGGACTGAGAAGTTGGCACTTTTGAAAAAAGTTTGCCTAACATTTACATAAAATAAAGTTAATACTGCTACTTTAAGTTTTGAAGGACAATGATATATAGTGGGACAGTAGAGGTGAAGTCAAAAAAAATGGATGACTTTAAGCAATTTCAGACATTTATATTCCCAGTCTCACTATTTTAGTTATTATTTTCCTATTTTTAAATTGGTTTTGTCCATCTCAAACATATGAATGACCCAAACAAATAACACAAACTTAAGAAATTAACAAATGACTATGCTGGGGAAGCAGTGAGAGTGACTGAAAAAAGTACTGTCAGATACCCGAGAAACCCGCTAATTAAAACAAATTTTTAGAAAGTTTTGGTGTGGGGGCTCTTTTTTTTTTTTTTTTTTTTAATAAATTGAAACTTGAATCTGTCCAACCCTGTGATTTCAGCAGTGGTTCACTACTATACTGCATTTTACAAGATGAGATCATTAACTGTTAAACAACTGCACATGCACAAACACTTTCAATCAAATATATGATTGAGGCTGACAAAGTACAATACAAAAACTGTATACACAATAACAGTTTCTATACTGGTTTCTACTCAAATACAGATATGCTATTAAATATGAAGCAGAAGATTTACCTCTCAGTTTGTCATACATCATGCTTAAATCTTCAGAAACATGGTTTATACTGATATTGATATATGCAGAAAACATTCATATATGCAATCAGTGAGTTTTCTCCAAAACTTTCTAAGTGATGGCTTCTTATCTATTTGCTCTGAAAACCCCTTATTTCATTTGGCCTAAAGTAACGCCACAATTAGGCCCTAATCTACCATTACCTGTCCATACACTTAATATTACCAGTGGGTGGATCTTATAAAACAATATAAGTTCTGCACTACTGATTGTAGAACCAAATCTCTGAATTCCTTCTCTGGGTGGTATATGTTGGCATCATTCAATAGGTTTCATGCATTAACGGTTGGACTCAATGATCTTAAAGGCCTTTTCCAACCTAAAAGATTCTGATTCTTTAAAACTTGGGACAAATCTCTATTATTACTGCAGGATATTACTGCAGAAAACCAGGAAATGCAGAAACGATTTGGACCTGAATAACCTGAATAATAAATGTCAACTGCCTCTCCTGTAGCAAACGTATGTAGTTAAGTAATAATACTAAAATATCCATAAAATTAAACAAATGCAACCTATTTTATCTTGGGTTTAGATCTTGAAATAGCTACAGCACACACTTCCATCAACAAAAAATTAGGCCAAAATGAGACAGAACATTATTACTAGTAGCATTGTATCTGTCTCCACCCCTCCTTTTTCCACATCAGTTAAGGATCCTAATACCTTTCTCCATATACAGAAGACCAACTGTATTATTTAAAGTAGGAAATAACACATTCATAAGCAAGCATTAAAATAAATTCTGACTTCCTTTCAACTCTCCTTACCTTATTGAAAAAGCAGTTTATTCCCCCAATATAAATCATTACTTTCATGTACATTACCCAAGACAAAAGTCTGCCATAAGTGCCCCACATCCACTTGGAACATTCCCATTCATCCACATACCAAACACTGGTGCAGACATATTTCAAGGCCTGGTAGTCTAAGGTAGAAGCAGTATTACCACAAGAACTACATAATGTAGTAGAGCACATCAGATATAGACGAATGTATTTTAATTCAAAAGGCTTATTTTAGAACGAGCCAAATTCCTATTAAACAAGCATTGCCTTTGCACACTTGTGGCTTCAAAATAACCTCTGTTTTAATTAAATACAAATAATACAATAGATTTTATTTCCTGAACAATGGGTGGATTCCAAAGGTATTAAAGATCCTGTTATCCTCCAGCATACTTAAAGTTACTTCTCAGCTTCATGGATGCATCTGGGTCTTTATGGTTTCTTTCTCCTTTTGCTTTAAAAATCAGTCTACAATCTGGGCATAAGCCCCTTATCCCAGCTTGACTCATTAAATAAAAATCACAATTAAAAAAATGCAAACGGTGACCCAACAACTTTTCCAAGGCTCACAGAACAATGCAGATATTAAAGCCTGTCACTGCCAATCTGCAAAGCAACTCCCCCTGCGTGTTTTTTCATTAATCTGCTTCCTTACCATCACTCTCCTACACCCATCATCGCCAATGCTCCCCCAAAATCCCCACTCACCAATCATCCTTTCCCTCTCCATTTTGGAAGACCGGGTTTCCTACCATATCAACCCACCCATAGGAACCACAGTTATTTATCCAGCTACAAGCGCCTCGGCGAAGCCTGCACACGGACGCGCACACACACACAACGCTGCGGCGGAGAAACGACGAACGGGTCACCGCCGCCATCGCCACGGCCGCCTCGCGGCGAAGGTGGCGAGCGCCCGGGAGAAACCGAACCGACCGCGCCGTGTAAAGCACCGGTGGAGCCAGCCGGAGGGAGCCCGGGGCGGCGATCTCTGGGTTGCACCCCCAGTGGCACTTAAAGGCGTGTGTGTCAACGGCGGCCCGCACTCACCCAGCAGCAGCAGCTTCAGTTCCCGACGGGCGTCCCGTTTGTCCCGGCGCAGCTGCCGCTCGATCTCGTCGTTGATCCGCCGGGCTTCCTTGGCTTCCTCGCTCAGGCAGCACGCCATGATGGACTCCAAAGTCATTCTTCCTAACTGATTCAGACACAACCCCCACCCTAAAAACGCGTGCACACACACACCCCACCACAGCACCAGCCCCGGGGGACACAAACACTCTCTGTCCGGGAGCCCCCACTCGGGCACTGCAGGGCTAGCGCAGGGAGCTGCCTCAATACCACACACAGGCAAAGAGAGGGGGGGCCCTGGCAGCACAGATCCCCCGTTCCCTGCCTCTAATAGTCGCCGCTTCCAACTCCTCCTTTCCTCTAAATTATGCACCAAGCAACATGAAATCATCCACCATAGCAGCCGCGGCAGCAGCAGTGCTATCTAGGCGAGCCAAGCTGCTCTGCACAAACACCCCTCTCCCTCTTTCCCTCACCACTACTTCTGCCACCGCCTCCTCCTCCTGCAACAAACGCGGTCCCCGAGTGTCCCTCGCAAACTACACTCCCACCGCCCTCCGAAGTAACCACCCTCCACGGAAATGCTAAATGCCGTTAATCCCTCCCCCCCTCACACACACTTCCCAGTCGCTCCCTCTGTCCTAAAGCGAGAGTTCGGCTGCTCGGAAAGTGGGCAAGTCCGCCGCCGCCCAGCAATCTCAGCATCCGCCTGACGGAAGAACTTCCTTACGGTGGATCTTTCTTCTAGGCGCGGTCATTTACCCCCTCTCGCGGGGAGAGCTGCTGTCGAAGAGCTGTCGCGGCTCCTTCCTGCCCTGACAGTAAGAAAGAGATAAGGAGGCGAGTAGAAAGGGCGCCACCAGAGAGTAAAAGAAGGCAGGCATAGACTGGGGCATGCACACCGTGAGCCCAGTTCTCCGGGCTTCTCAATGGCTTGGCTCCGCGGGCGTGGTGAGGCAGAAATATGGCGGACTGCCTCTCCTGCGCCGCTGCGCGCCGGCAATAAGCGGCTGGTAGAGCGAGGAACTCCCGGGATGCCGCCCTTGACTAAGCCCGGCGCTCGAAGACCGCCTCTGCCAGGCTCGCAACCATCGGGGAGGGTATGAGAGGGGAGTGGACGGTCTCTCACACCGAACGGCCGCGAGGAACACAGCTTTTTCTTATTTGTCCTGTAGGGCATATATATATGTAACATCCTGCACGTTTTATTTGCTTTTGCTACTTTTGGTTTTAGTCTATAATGCACATTTTTATTATATCCTTGCATTCTCTTCCTAGAAGAGACGTCTTCTTTCATAGGGAAAGGGGAAATGTAATAATTTACTTGAGGAGAGAAGTATCTTCTCCACCTTCAGCTGGAAATTAAGTTGTGGGAGATAAAATTATACTAGACACTAGTAACTTTTTATGCCGGTAATCCTGAAAATGGTATTTGAATAGTGCTGACATATACAGAAGAAATAAAATACATTTGCAACAAATAAAAACATTAGGATAGTTCCCTTGCTTATAAGAAGCTATAATTTCAAGGGATTGATATATTGCATTTTATATTCTGTTGTTGTGACCTTTATTCAACCAATGCTTTTAATTATCCTTTTTCACAACCCTAGACCAGCTTGCCTTCAATTCCAGTACTGGAAAGCCTGTCTTTACATAGCCTTTAGTAGCCTCCAGGGTGATAGCACACAGTTTGATAGACATATTAAGTTCTAGGTTTTGTGGATTTGTAAAATATTTCAAAATTCCCACACCTGCCCTACCTTTGTCCACCTCCATATTAAATTAGCTATCTGGGAATGTTGCAAAATCTTCCAGGAAAGTCATAGTAGTCTATTAAGTAGGTAGAGGGGTGCATCACTCTCCATCTTCTAGTTTCATGTGTGATGTCCTCTCTGGCACCTGTTGTCATCTGTTTTGAAAATTGCATGCTCTTTCTTACAACTGTTCATATATGCTTACAATATTAATTATGTACAGTCCACCATAAGGTGTCAGACTAAGAGGAAATTAAGAAATTAAAATGTAATAATCAATAGAATAATATAGTTCTCTTTTTAGAGCATGAAAGTCTTTTGTTACTTTAAAAATGCTTGATTTTTGTTTAGATCTATATTTTATTTTTATGTATAAAAGCATTTAAGAAAATTTGGAATATTTTTATAAATGTTTATTACAGTAAATGAATATGTGAATTTTATTCTAAATTCTGTATTCCTATTTATCAAACAAAAATGATATTTCAGTAAAAGCATCTTCTTTATTTACTGGTGTGGATTTTAAAATTCATATGTATGTAGGTATATGTGTGTATTTATCTGTCTATCTTGTGGTCCCAGATTAATGTGTTAATATTAAATTCAGTGATAAAGATTTCTATACATTGAATTACAGATATGATAAATGTAAAAATGCAAATAAGTAACCAAAGGGGAAAAGATTTTTCTTCATTAAATAAATTCTCAACATATCAGAATTTCCTCCTAAAAGTTGTGACCCAAAAAGATGAAAATGGGTGTGTGGTGCAAGTTACAAGAAGTATTCAATAGATGTACAACTGCTCTGTGCCTGAAACATTGCTGCACTGAGTTCAAGTCCACAGCAAACAGCATCTGGCATAAAGTCTAAAGAAAGGATATGAATGGGTCAATGAATTTGTGACATATGGATCAACTGATCAAAATCCCTCCCCAAATTGAGGGCACAACAGTCCTATGAAAAAACTACATACCTCAAATAATATTGTAACCTTCCCCAGTAGATGAAGTCTGACTCTGCTTTCTTAACCAACTCTTTTACATGCTCAGTGTAGAAGGCATGAACACTGTGTGTACCTGAAATGTGAGACTCATTTAATTTTGCATTTTTAGTGAGAAAAGATACCCCAGGGGCCATAAATTTAATCTGTATGTGCCACTCCCATTGACATCGCTGGATTCAAAATCACTACTTAATAAATATCTTCAGATTTTTAATGGATGTAGTCCTGAATCAGGCATCAGCTGATAGCCATTACACACCGTTTTATTTGCTTTGTGACTTAGGGAAGACCCTCATAATGGACAATTATGTGATAACCTATGAAGATATTTTTTTTTCAGCCCTCATCTCCATAATTTTTGGTTTCTGTTTTGAAATATGAAACATCCTTTATAAATATTTTATCCTAATAAGAACCGTTGGTAAATGACATATGCAATTATTACCCATACAGATAATTATTACCCATAGATATTATCCATACTGTTACCTAATCCTGTACAGATACTTCCTGATAAACTTTCCTTGTAACATTAATAATTTTATATTCCTCTATTCAAGTAGTCATGTATTATAGCAAACCCATTGTCTGTGAGATGTTTTAATGTTTCTCACTGTCACAGGAAATTAAGAGTGAGATTGTCAGAGGGAGCAAAGCATGATATTAAACATGCTGCATCTTCAGTATTCTTGTTCACGAGCCAAGATTGGGGAACCACCACTCTATCACCTTTATATCTTTGCACTAATCAAGCTCAGTCTTTCATTTCTTCCATATACCTAAAGATATTTATTGTTTGAGATATGTTTTCTGTGATGTTTTGAAAGATTGCAACTAGCATCTGAACTTGGTACTCACATGACAGTAAACCAGCAGACTATATATAACAACACTTGATTTTTATTGTTAGTCAGCATCCAATCTTAAGCAATGGAATATCTTACAAGTCCTTTTTGACTGCCATTGTACATTAGAAAGATGTTTTCATAGTGCTATGCACAATTATATCTCAGTCTTGAGTGCTTACAGTTAATTTAGAGGCCATCAATATGTCTGAATAGAGCAAATTACCCTTCCAGTATGCTTTCCTAAATAGTTCTTTTTTAGAACAAATTGTATCTGCTGGTTGTCTACTGTTAAATGAATAACATTCAGTATTTGCAATTCCTTTCAACCAAAATAATCAGTTTGTTCCAGTATGTGTTGTTTATGAGTTCTCCAGTGATATTTATTTAGAAGTAATAGCTATCTGCCAAGGTCCTATGGTATAGACTAATGACTAAGAAAGGGTTAAAAAATATTTGTTAATTTGTTGACAATACAACACAGAAATGAAAAGAAAATACACACAAGAGAAACTATCAGAAGGGGATTGCTTGCAAGGCAAGTATATAGCCTCACTCTTATGTTGTGCATAAAGCTGGATTCAGTACACCACAGATGTATCCTACATATCTTTCTGACTAAATAGAACATTTGAAAGGAGAGTTTGTGTGTATGTGTATGTATGTATGTGTGTGTAAAACTAATGGGAGATTTTATTTCTTGAAGCATGTTTAAATCCTGTTACAGCTTCCCTCACTTGTAAACACTAAGACATTTTGAGAGCATTTAGGCAGAACCTGCCGGGTGTTATTGATGTGCCTCCCTCGTAGCGACACCCGTGCCCCTGGGCGCCCCCCTGAGAAATAAGGGAAGCCAGCCTCCACTGAGGGACTGCCCTGAGGAGCCGCCACGCCCCTGCGGCGCAGCTGCGGCGCCACCTGCCGGCTGGAAGGCATACCACCACCCTGCGCATCCCGGCTCCCCCGCCCATCCGCATTAACCCCAGTGAGCCCGCGCTACACCAGCCGAGAGAGACAGAACGGTGCTCAGCGTATTCACGGCGATCCTACCCTTTTCCTGTTCCTTCTTTGAAACGGGGATAGTAACTTATCTCTCCGTCCCTCACACAAGGACCCTTATGATGTTATTATCATTGCTTTTCAGTTCAAGTCCCGAGTGCGGTGAGGGTTAAATCCCCTTGGGGAATAGCACCTTGTGTGCTGTTCGTCTCGCATCATGCTGTATCTGTCCTGGGCACCCAACAGGGGGCGCACTGACATATTGGCTTACTGCGACATACTAGTCACTAGAAACTGTACCTTGTAGCCAAGAGAAAATCCTCTGTAAAATGTCTTCTTATGGCCTGGTATTTCTCTTCTGGTGTCTTTACTGAAGAGAGGTAGTTTGAGGTGAGGGCAGTATAAAGTCTTGTCCACAGCTCGATTTTCCTCTGGCTCGAGTGTAGAGAGAGGCTGATGAGAAGGGAAGGTGCCATGGCAACTGCAGGGCCAAGAGAGACATGGAGGCCTGGTGCCAGGCTCTGTGTGTGATATGGCTCCTGTGGGCGACCAGCTCATGAAAATTAGTGAAGTAATGAATTATGGAATTCACGTTAGACTAGTCTGTACAAAGGGGGTTGAGTTCTTGTTTGATTTGATAGTTGGAGGTTTTTTAACCTAATGAGCTCATGAATTAAAGTTTAATTTGCAGAGTAATCTGTCATAAATTTGAGAGATCCAAATGGACTGTGACAGGGTGAGATGGCTGCCATAAGCAGTGGGCTCTGTGGGTGATATGGCTTCTGTGCACAGAAGGGTTCTGGTGCTCACAGTGCAGCCAAGTGGGACAGAAGAAACAGAGGGAGATCTTTCCCTCTGTCACCCTTTGTTGTGCCCTTCGCTGCCCTGCACCATCTCATCCTCTTCCTCTTTTGCCAGCTATGGATCTCAGGAATTACATTGGAACTGGAGTTGAATTGGCTTCCCAAAGGTTCAGGTGAAACTTAGAACCAGTGCAAGGGAAATGGCTGGTAGGTATGAGGACATGAAACCACCCTTTCTGTGGCAATGAGCCACTGCATCAGCTGCATCAGCCAACTGTTCCCATATAGTCCACCTAGTTCTGGTGGAAAAGGATCTTAAGTTCCAGCAATGAAAAAACACTTGACATAGCCATATGACACATATTTCACCATTACATCAGCAGAGTGCAAGTTGATGCCACAGTAGTTCAGCAGCTCATAAAAGGGAGATAGTTAAGTGTTCAATATTAGCATCTGCCACTTCTTTGTTGACTTTTTTCCTGTTGTTTATCTACTGCCTTTATCGTGAAATGAATGCCAAGCAACCTAAATTATAAATCTGTATTTTGGAAGCCTAGAAATACTACCACTTCTATCAAGATTCCTTCTATGTTTATTTATCACGTTCTTCAGCATTCAAGTACATTTGTTCTTTCAACTTCTTGAACTAGCACTACTTTTTAAAAGGCAGCTTTTATTCTTTATAGGGTTTTAATTTTTGTGCAACTCAAACTCTCGGGCATATGATTGTGCATTCTTATTAACCTATAGACACTTTTCATACTGACTAATTTATTTGCAGCCATCTCATGCTTTTCTGGGTTATAAATGTTAACATTAGATGCTTGGGTTATGTATCTAAGACCTCAAACATTCTTTTCCTACTGTAGCTTTTACTCTTCTGCAGTCTATTATTTGGTATATGTAGCCTAATTCTGATTTCATTCCAGTTTTAAAGCACTGTAAATACATCATCTTCAATGGAATTACATTGGTTTTCCTCATTGTACATAGTAGTATCAGACCCTGGGTTCTTTTTTAAGATTTTTAATGTATACAACGTAACTGTGTAAATCCTCCACTTAATAAAGTGAATATTTGATCTTACATCCTCAGAAATGTTCTAGCCATTAGAATAATTTGGTAGGACATCATTTCCACCTTATTTCTTTTTGTGTCACAAGATGGGGAGAAAACAGTTATTCAGTATGCAGATAGAGGCTGTTCTTTTAGTATATAATTGGAAAGTATTATTCATAATTCCTTCCATCATCCAAAGAGTGTATCAAATGAGGTTATATTTTTGCAATCCAAAATATGTCACTAGAATAACTATGGATATCTATTTCATTGACCATAATTTTATAATGGAAGACTAGTTCAAAATCAAAGCATGCCACAACACTTTTCACAACCTCATACCAAAGGTTAGTATGGAAGATGAAAAATTATCATCTTACATTATATGATTTCCTAAGTTAAAATACCTGAGCAATGCCTAATCAAAACACAGGTATGTAGTAGGTATATGAGATTTGAGCTTTTTAAAAAATATATTTGTATTTCAATGCAAGCAAAGTGTTCCAGATGGGCTCAAATACTTATAGCGCAGAATGCATTATATGTAACTATAAAAATAAAGTGATCACCACTACAGCAACGCTGGAAGTCAAATTATTTCTATATTGTTCTGCCCAAATAATTCTGTAGCTGAGTAAATCATAACTGGATACGCCTGGTGTGATTCCAGCAGATATTAACACAGTCATTACAGTTTTAGCTATCATTCAACACCACAAATAAAAGAGATAACTAAGAGTTTGCCATCAGCAAAAGATTTAAATGGACAATGTTCTCTCACATTTAAATTTGTATTTTCATTTGGTCATTTTAAAGAGAAACACTGTCCTGATTAGCAAACATTAAAACAAAAGAACATACATTTTAAAAGATCAGTATAAAAAGTAATTCGTATATGAATGCAAACTGACAGTTCACAGGTAGGAAACTATGCAAATATCTCTTTCCACAGAATTTCCATACACATAGCATTAGAGTATGTAAAATCATGACTCAGTATGATATTTTTCCAGTAAATATCAACACAAAATATTTACTGTTCTTAGTGTAATAAGACTTCTTACAATTTTTTCAACAATATATAATTCAAACCCAAATTTACTGCAAGTATTTGGAAGTTTCAGTAGTGAATCTTGTACTGTGTATATGCTTTGCAACCTGTATTAATAGGAGCATCAAATATCTTTTGCACATTACTAACAAATCTCCTAATGGAAAGTAAAAGGAAATGTCTGTCATTACTGAGTGATAAGTGACATGAGGATAAAAATTGTGGCCTGGTCAAATGCATTTTGGGATGAGCAATTGAATGCTTTTTACAGCTATGTATAATTTTATAAAATGATAACAGAAGTCTATCAGGAAACTGATTCCAGTCTTTATTACTTTAAACTGAGTGCAGAGAAGGACCTTAAGATGACTAATCAATGCCTTTGTCTAAATGGAAATATAATAACAATGAAAATATCTTTCTATCTTCATGTGTAAATCTATTAAAAAAGCATGTTATACTAAGAATAAATGGTCCTCCATAAGTCTTATATAAGGCCATCAGAAATACTTGAGAAAAATACAATTCCTACAAGTGCATTTAAAATAGGGGAGAAAACGTAGAGGGCAATAGCACATAATTGGCTTCCATTTGGTACTTGTGCAGGAAGTGAGGCAGTTGGATACTGAAGTAAAAACGTGGGTCGTATTGTAAACCTCTGCTTATATTAGAGATAGCCAGTTAGTATGTTGCCTAAAGCAGTATGGGATGATTTCTGAACCTGAACACAGGTAGAAATTGAAAAATTATCATACCCAAGATGCACAGCTAACTATAGTATTACAGTGATTACTGTCAATTAACCAATTTCCCCTGGCATTGAATATAGATCATGTTCTCTTAAGGAAAAGAATAATGATTGCTGAATCTATAATAATACTTGAAAGAATTATGGAAATTCATTAATGGTGAAACATGACTGGTTTCATTTGAAGAGACTGAGAGAAAAGAAACTTTTCAACACTTACAAAATGATGCTTTCAACATATACAGAGTACTGTATAGAGTGCTAAGTTGGTTTAAATGCACATTTGAATAAAACTTATTTATTACACTGGTGTGGGTATAACAATGAAGCAGGCACTCAGGGTGCTGTATTTCCACTTCCTAATCTATTTATATTTTCAACTGTGAACTTGCATTACCATATATAGGATCTAATGAAAAATACTCTGAAATCTTGTTTCTATTTTGGTGCTCATATATCTAAAGAGACTGCAAAGAGTGAGTTTTTAACTCCAAATGAAATAATGTTTAATGGAATTACAGCTTCTCTTTGAAAAGACTGGGAAATCAGAAAAAAACTGTGGCTAAATTTCAGGTTGGGTCCTAAGAAATTTCTAGCTATACTTTTGTCACCAAAATCAGGAATAAGAACGCTCTTTAACACCAATGTAGCATTAAGAAGCAGGCATTCTTTATTGCAGCACTGGATGCACAGGGGATCACTCCACCTAATGTGCATGCCGTATGTTTCATTCAAACAAAATTATATAGTCCACACTTATGATTATGCATTATATTTCTTGGAAAAATACATATTAATTCAACAGGCTGTACTATGTTAATTAAGCATCGTACATGCTCCTTAAAGGTATCTCTGAGTCTTCTAAGGGATCGCAAACAACAGTCGACCCTATAGTTACAGCTGATGGATCACTGAACCTTAATTTATTTCCCTTATATGGAGAGCCCAAGAAGAGTCCAAGTTTGTTTCATTTGTTACCTATACAATGGTCTTCTCAGTGATCATACGTTTTAAATGACTCTTACATAACCAGGGGCAGTTAGCAATATCTCTGTAGTGATTACACTGAAGCAAACAATATAGTTGCAAAGCTAAAACAAAATATATAAGAAATAGAGTTACAAAGCTAAACCAGACTAAACTACATGTTAACAGGTGGTACTATATGTGGCAGCATAGCATGAAAAGCTTTACCACCAAGAAGGTCAGATACTTGTACATTGGGAGTGATTTTTTCCCAGTATGAGTATAGTTGAGAAATTGGATAATAATCTGTGATTAAGAACTTACCTGCGGAGATATAGGTGGAGTCAAAACTCCCTTATAGAAAGACCCACTGGATTTCATTCTTTTGCTAGGTGGTTTATTCCTTGTGAAAGGGTTAAGGCCCTGAAACCAAGGAAGATCTTGTAAGTACCTTAGATACTTAGTTGAACAAAAGAGGCTCCAGGTGGCTGTAAGATAAGGGGGCACCCTAATAATCTCATGGTAGACAATCTTGAGAATGGATACACAGGACCATAAAGATAATAAATTGCATCAATAGCCTCAAAGGATATGGTCTACTGATCCCAGAACTGAGTTTGCACAGAAGTAAAGGTCAATCAGCAGGCACAGTGACGAAGACTGCAAGCCTTCATCTGAAGACCCTGATGACCACCCAAAGACCATCAGGGAAGATGACTGCGCATGCAGACCGTACATTTGCATATGTTAATGAGCTCCAGGAAATATCATGTATACATAAATGAGCTGTTGGAAATCTTGTGAGTATGTATTATTTTATGGTATATAGTCTCTAAAAGTTTGCCAGATTGTGGGAGTGTTTATGGTGGAGCTATCCCCAGTGCTGCAATAAAGAATGCCTTGCTTAATAACAGTCCGCTGTTATTGAGTTTTATTATATTGGACTCCTTACCCACCTGCACCTAACTTCCCACTTTGGCAAGGTTAGAAAGCAAGGGGATATGGATGCTGCTGATCTTTGTATCAGTTTTGGTGACCCAGATGGGACCATCTCTGCTCGGCTGTAGGACCCGTTGAGAACAAGATTCCCTTGGGTACCCCCAGGCATTTTTCTGGAAGGACTCCTTGCCTTAGTTGGATCACTGCAGGAACAGACAAGGACCATTGTCGCAGCACTCTCCAGACTAGCAGGCTGCAACAAGGTCTTTCACCATCTCATACCAGCATACTCTTCATACACTCCCTCTGCTGCCTTTTCCTCATCTTGCCTTATCTAGGACATGTGTGTTCTCTCTCTTGCTTCTTCCTTGGTTTCTCTCTCTTCATTGGCTCTCAATCACTTAACCAGCCACACCTGCACCTTATATACATCAGCCAACCCACCGCCTCTGAAGCCAACCCACAGTTGTATATTATCAATGCTAATTAACCCAGCTTCATTCCACTACAGACCATCTGATGAAGGTATTCTTTTATTTGTTTGTTTGGGACCAGTTAATTTGGGACCTTTCTGTAATTTACAAGACAAGATCTTCCATTGGACAGCGTATACCAGGTTGCTAGCACCTTACTGGTATATGCTTGTGTATACTTTGGTATACATTTGGGTATACTTTGGTATGCATTTGGAATTTTGGTAATTTTGGCTTTGGACATGTTTTTAGTATTTGGTTTTGATTTGTATAATTTTGTGATTTGAGAATTGATTATTTTGGTGATATATGGAATTGTAATTGGAGTATTGTTGGTTTTAATTGTGATTATTTGCGGTTGTGTAAGAGCTATCCCTACTACTTTTTGTATAGAGGTTATTTTGTGTGTATTATTATGGGTGGTCAGCAGAGTGGAGGAGTTATAAAGAAAAGTCCGTTAGGATATATATTAGCTCATTGGAAAGATATTAGGAGTCCACCTAGCGGAAGTGTAAATAAGAAAACTTTGATAAAGTATTGTAATCAGTGGTGACCTTTATAGAAGTTGGATGATGGAGAAAAATGGCCTTTTAACAGAACTCTGAATTAGAATATTTGGTTACAAATTATGTTGTTTCTGAGACTAGAAGGTAAATGGGATCAAGTGGTTTATGCAGATATGTTCTTTACTCTGCAAAATCACCTGGAGTGGCAAAAAGAATGTGGAATTAATTTAGCACCCCAGGACCCTGTGGTCCTGGCGATAGAAAAAGAGAAAAATAAGAATGGGAAGTTAAAAAGATGTTGCTCAGCTTGTAGCATTGGTCAAAGATGTTTAAAGGTTAATTTATGCAATGTTGGATGTGGTGTTTAGTGAGTTAGAGAAGTGGATGGTTGTGAGAATGGCCAGAAACCTGATACAGGGAATGGATTGCATATGGAATAAGGAATGCTGTCCCAAAACCAGTGAATTGGTCCAAATTGTATGAAATTAAACAAGATAGAAAGGAATCCTCTACTGATTTTCTGAGTCTATTAAAATAAGGGATGGAGAAATATACTCTTTTGGATCTTACCTCCCAGGAGGGAGAGAGTCAGCTGATATTCCTGGTTTTGGGACAATTGGTAGATGACATCAGAAGAAAGTTACAGAAAGTGTAAGGAGTAGATATGAAAGATTTAGAAAAATTGCTGGAGGTTGCATGGCAAGTGTACTGGAATATAGTCAGAAAGAGAGAACAATGAGCAAAACAATTGCTAATGCTACAGTAGCTGCTTTACGCACCACAGGAAACCAGGTACTCTCTCAAAACCCATCAAGAAACAACACTAATGGAGGAAGAGTGGCCACGAGAGGTGGCATAAATGCTCCACCAAAAGGAAATCAAACACATTTGATAGATCAGTGTGCTTATTGTAAGAAAATGGGGCACTGGAAAAAGGATTGCCTGCACTTGGGCAAGTTGGTGATGGTTACTGATGTGGAAGCTGATTGATAGGAACCAGGGGAATCTTCTCTAGTGGAGCCCTTGGTAAAAATTCAGCTAGGGAAGGAAGGGAAACCTGTAGAATTTCTAGTAGATATGGGTTCCACATTTTCAGTACTAAATCAGACCTTATTGCCTGTAAGTCAACAAAATGTTAATATCATAGGAGCAACTGGACAAGTTGAGAAAGCCTTTTTTTTTTTTTTTTTTTTGAAACCACTAAAATTCAAAATCAGGAAGAGTGTAGGGATTCATAAGTTTCTCTACCTGCCTGAGGCTCCTAGACCACTTTTAGGAAGGGATTTGCTAGAGCAACTGAATGCTGAAATAAAGTTTAAAGATGGGGAAATTGAATTTAAAATACCAGAAAAGAACCACATTGAAATTTTAATTTTGACTTTTACTGAATCCCAAATCAGGGAAGAAGAAATTATACAAGAAATAAAAGACCAAGTATACCCAGGAGTATGGGCCTCAGGAATACCTGGAAAAGCTAAAAATGCAGAATGGGTTGTTATTAAACTTAAAGAAGGGGCACAATCTGTTAGGGTAAAGCAATATCCCTTGAAATTGGAGGACAGGCAAGGAGTGAAAGGTATTGTAGAAGAATTTAGAAGATATGGACTATTGATTGAGTGCCCTTCAGAATATAACACTCCTGCCTATCAAAAAGCCCGATATTAAAACTTATCGATTAGCACAGGATTTGCGGGCAATAAATCCGATAGTTGACGATTTGTATCTGGTAGTGGCAAACCCATATACTCTGCTGACTAGTTTAAAGGAAACCTATGAATGGTTTACTGTATTAGACCTAAAGGATGCGTTCTTTTGCTTCACGTTGGCTCCTGAAAGCTGCAATTTGCCTTTGAATAGGAAAACCCTGATACAGGATGGAAAACCCAACTAACCTGGACAGTGTTACCTCGAAGATTTAAGAATAACCCCACCATTTCTGGAAATCAATTAGCCAAGGAATTAGAGACCTGGGTGAGGCCTCCGGGAAATGAGCTCCTTTTGCAATATGTGGATGATATTTTGATAGCCACAGAGAAGAACGGAGAGTGTAAAGAATGGACTGTGGCTTTGTTGAATTTTCTTGGACTAAGTGGTTACTGAGTCTCATTACAGAAAGCCTAGATCTTGAAGAAAGAAGTAATATACCTGGGATTCATGATTGCATAGAAATTATTGAGACTGTATGCAAACAGACCAGACTTGAAGGAGGAGCCGCTGGAAGAAGCCAACCACACATGGTATACTGATGGGAGCAGTTTTGTAAAGAATGGAGTCTGAATGGCAGGATACTCTGTGACCACCACAGACCAGTTGGTGGAAGCAAAGTCACTTCCTAAGGGCACATCTGCACAACAAGTTGAAATAATTGCTCTAGTAAGAGTGTTGGAGCTTGCCAAAGGACTGAGAGTGAATATTTGGACAGATTCAAAGTATGCCTTTGGTGTAGTCCATGCCCATGGAGTGATTTGGAAAAAAACAAGGACTCATACCTTTCCATTGAGTAGTTAAAAAACATGCTGATATAATTTTACGACTTTTAGATGCTATACAGCTTCCGTCAGCAGTGGTGATTATGCACTGCAAAGGACGTCATAAAGGTAACATGTACAGGGAAGTGGGAAATAAATTGGCTGATCACGAGGCAAGACAATCTGTGGAACGAGGTGAGGTATTAAGTTTGATTCCTAAAAAGTCTTTGCCCCTACCCGAGACAATTGAATATGATGAAAAGGATCAGAAGTTAGTTACTGATCCAGGGGCTGAGCAAAATGGCTTACTCCAAGACCCAAGTGTTGCCTAAACTCCTGAATTATGGATCTCTGATTTAGTTAAACAAGAATGCGCACAAAGCTTAGGTCAAGCTGACCCACCCTCTCAAGTCATTAAATGACTCATCATCTCAATTCCTCTAAACTGATGAATGAAAGGACTTCTAATCAAGGAAGTGAATCTTGGGGAAACAAAGAACAGTAGTGCTATCTGAGGATGTGCACTAATTTGCATTAGAAGCGAGAAACTTGTAACCAATCCTGTGTGTTAAGGGAAACACTAATTTTATTCTACGTTTTGAGAATTCAGATACCTGATTGCAGTAGTAGAGAAGCTCACAAGTAGTTCTGGGAGTGTAAGTAATGTTTGGAATAATCCATTGTATTTGTTGGTGTTGGGTCAGGGAGTGTCCAAGGCTTTCAGCAATCTGCAGACCCTGTATGTTACAAAATTAAGTTTTAAGAGGAAAACTTTACAGCAGTTAGTGTTTGAACATTGGGCTGGGGGTGTATGGAATACAAATGTACCCTCCCATTCATTAAGCTGGACTTAACACAGGTAGAGAACATCACAAGACTTTAATGTTATACTTACCACATCAAAGATATAGGCTGGGGGTGCACAAGAAGTTAGGAGAGGACACAGCTGGGACAGCCGACCCCAACTGACCAAAGCAATATTCCATACCGTATGATGTCATGCTCAGCAGTAAAACTGAGGGTGGTGGAGGTTGGCCAGACATACCATTGCTTGGGGACTGGCTGGGCATTGGTTGGTTGGTGGTGAGCCAATTGTGATTTTTTATATTGCATCACTTGTTTTTCTTAATGGTTTTTTTTCTTCTCTTTGTTATTTTCTTTTTCTTTAATTATTAAATGCTCTTTATCTCAACCCATGAGTTTTCACACTCTACCATTCTGATTCCCTCCCCATCCCGCTGGGTTCAGGAGTGAGTGAGCAGCTGTGTGGTGCTTAGCTGCCTACCAGGGTTAAGCCATGACAGTCCTTTTTGGCACCCAACGTGGGACACACAGGATTTGAGATAATGACAGATTTAACTGGAGTTTGCTGGGCTGAATTTATAGCTGTTATAGCTGTCTAGCTATTAACTGGCAGGCTCCTGTGCTTGCCATGAGGCTTGCTTTCCTTACTGTATATTGGAGTCTAGTGCTCATTAGTGACTGCTATTTACTTTTGCTGTTTGCTGTACTGCTTATCATCTTACTCTACTGTGCCTGGGAATATTTTGATAACAGCAATGGTGATGTGCCTGGGCTGGCAGATGGCCAGGGATTTGCTAGTCTTCATATACTGCTGTACTGGGCAGACTGGAACTCCAGCATGAACTTGAGTTGAAGGATCTGTGACCTGTGGACAAGTCCATGCCAGAGAAGGTACACCTCGAGGCATCTGTGGCCATGGATAAGTCCATGCCACAGCAGGTACACCTTGAAGTGTCAGTGGCTGTGCATAAGGCTATGCCAGAACACCTTGAAGCATCTGTGGCCATGACACATCAGGTATGCCCCTGAAGGGACTCTGTGGCTGTGGGTAAGGCCACACTGGAGCAGGTACACCCTAAAGGGTTTGTGGCTGATGGATAAGGCAATGCCATAGCAGGTACACCTCAAAGCAACTGCAGCTATGGATAAGCCCAGGCCACAGCAGGTGTACCCCTGGAGAGACTGTGGTCCATGAATAAGTCCACGCTGGAGCAGATACACCCCTGAGGGACTGTGGACTTTGGATAAGTCCATGCTGGAGCAGGGGAAAGGGCAGGAGTTCGTTGCAATGTTAAACCCTATGGCCTGGTCCAAAGAGACCAGGAGTGGAAATTGTAATGGGTATACCTTTAAAATGTTGTAACCCATGATTCAAGGTGCATGTTATATAAAGCACTATAGCAGAAACACCTTGCCACAAGTCAGGCTAGAGGCAAGGGGAAATGTTCATTGCAATGTTAAACCCTATAACTTTGTCTAAAGGGACTGGGGTGGAGATTACAATGGATATGCCTTTAAATTGTTGTAACCCATGATTTGAGTTGCATGTTACAGGAAGTACTATAGCAGGAACAACCCAAACCAATGGAGGACATGCCTCAAAAGAAGCAGTGCAAGTACAGCAGTGACCTGACCTGAGCTGGCTTCAGTGTGCAACATTCCAACACAACACACCATCTCTCCTGTCCCGAGTGATCCCCACAACAGATAGAGCCCAATGTCATGGACTAAATTAACTCAATGGACAATTTATCAGCCCATAGACTAAGGGAATGATACCTGTGTATATATATCAAAAAATGGGAAGGGTGGTGGTGGTTAATGATGTATTTGGTATAGTGTGAGACCCGATCATGACATAAATGGTATGGAATAAGGGGTGGAGATTGTACTGGTTTTGGCTGAGATAAAGTTAATTTTATTCATAGTAGCTAGTATGGGGGTATGTTTTTTAATTGTGCTGAAAAGTGTTGATAACAGGGATGTTTTAGTTATTTTTTAATGGTGTTTACACAGCATCAAAGCCTTTTCTGCTTCTCATACTGCCTCACCGGTGAGTAGGCTGGGGGTGCACAAGAAATTGGGAGGGGACACAGATGGGACAGCTGACCCCAACTGGGCATTGGTCATTTGGTTGTGAGCAACTGATTGTTTTTATTGTATCACTTGTTTTTCTCAGTTTGGGTTTTCTTTTCCTTCTTGTTGTTATTTTCCTTTTCTCTCTTTTAATTTATTAAACTGTCTTTATCTCATTCCATGAGTTTTTGCACTTTTACCCTTCCAATTCTCTCCCCATCCTGCTGGGTGAGGGAACAAGTGAGCGGCTATGTGGTGCCGAGCTGCTTACTGGGGTTAAACCACAACAGATATGAAAAAAAAATAGGAGAATTCCAGCCATTTGATCAAAAAATTGACTATAGCCAACTATGCAAATCTGTCAAAGGCTGTGAGTATACCAGATGTAACAAAAACTTGGAACTGGAACTGCAACAGTTGCCTCTTAGAGAGATGTAATATGTTTAACAAAAGTGAGAATATATTAGTGTACAAATAAATGAAATCATGCTTAGAACCTAGAGAAGCAGCAGCTCAGTTTTATATGTATTTGTCACAGATGGGGATGTGCCTGTTTTGTGAGATATGTTTGTATTCTCCCTCATGTGAAAGATTCCGTGGAAACATTGAGAGATAGAGAAAGTAAGTTCAGTCTTGCTGAACTTGTCAAAATCACATAACTTTCCCTTGCTCTGATTCATCAAGGCTTATGAGAAGGTTCTTACAGCATCTCTACCATTTGTTCAGGGCATATAATTTATACTTGTGACTGAAACTACTGTTTATGTACACATAAGAACATCAGGATACACATTTAGCAAAGGCTACCTGGTTGGTTAATACCAGAGGATCTGCTACCCGAGCTGGTCCTGCCCAGCCAAAGCTTTTGGGTACTGTAGAGGGGGATAAAGTTCCTGTAGTGCACCTTAAAAATATGCTTAGGAAAACAGTCTGGGTCATTCCTGCCTCAGGCAAAGGCAAACCCATTCATGGGATTGTTTGTACTCAAGGGCCTGGGAGCACTTGGTGGGTAATACAGGAAGATGGGGAAGTTTGATGTGTGCCTCAAGGGGATTTGATTTTGGGTGAAAACAGCCAATAAATTGAGTGATGTTAATTGTTACATAATATTGTATATTGTCTTTGGTGATGATGGTAGAATTTGAACCCACACCCCCGGAGAGACTGGATGTCTTGTGGCACCCATCTCTACTAATTCAGATTTGAAGATTTGAACCTTATTTCTTTTCAACTGCCACACCAACAAAGACCGACTGGTGAAACCCAGATCAGCACAGCTGTAATAGGATTAGAACTGGCTTCAACATGGAACAATCCAACACCTCGTACCATCCTCCTTGCCCAGAAAGACTATTATAATAGATGGAGCCCAACATCATGGACTAAATGAACTCAATGGATTTTTAGAGGGATGGTCCATAGACTAAGGGAATGATATCCATGTATGTTGACGCAGAAGGTTTGGACACAACTTGTACAACCAATGTGATCAAGTTAGTGCCACTTTATTAAAGGATACACAGCAATTTACACACTAGCACAAAGCACACACATTGCTTCTAGTTTGCTAATAGGCTAAAGCTGCTTGTCTATTCACTCTCCTGCAGTCTATGATTGGTCACGGCGTGGTATCCATGCTCCTCGCCTACATTCTGTTTTGACATTCTATTTTCTTATTTTTCAGTCCAACTCCTTTATCTCTTTCCCACGTACAGTTCCTTAATAGTCCAACTTTCTTATCTCTCTGCCAGTACACAGTTTCTTTGTCTCTCTTGGCCTTGCATATGCCCTTCACAACAGCTGCAGCTTGTTACAGCTTTGGCCTGCTATTACAACAGTTACTTGGTCTGGATTGCTCATATTATATCCATTGTCTTCACAGCAACTCTACATGTGTAATTATAAAAAGGACAGGAGAGGCAATGATGATGTATTGGAAAATGTAGCATGACGTAAATGCTATGGAATAAGGGCTGGATACTGTCATGGTTTTGGCTGGGATGGAGTTAATTTTCTTCTTAGTACTGTTATAAACGATAACAATTAAAACAATTTTAATTTGGGTTCAATCAATTTGGGTTGAGAAACAATAAGCAAAACCAGTGCTGGGTGCACGGAGAACTCAATTAGTTCCACCACACACACACCTGAGTCCTAAAAGCAGCGTCTTTTATACCAGCATCTTGACCAATCTCTTCTCACCGGATGTTCGTCCTGCTCTTTCCCCACTGGGCCGTTAGGGTACACCTTCTCCTCCTATTGGCTCTCCTTTGGCGCGCTTTTTCAAATCTCAAGGTCTTTGTCTCCTTTGGCGGGCCTTTCCTGGCTGGTTTTGCTTTCCTTATCTCCTTTGGCGGGCTTTTTCAAGCAGTGATTGCCTCAGGGGAAGGGGAAGCCATCACATTGTCTTAAAGGAGAACCACACGCGCCCACTCACCACAACTGCGATACAGGTCCCAGATTTACACAGGGTACAAGTATACTTATCACAGTACATTCTATTTTTGGCATGAATCATGACTGCGTTTATCACAGTAGCTAGTATAGTGCTGTGTTTTGGCTATGATGTGAGAACAATGTTGCTATCTGCACTGATGGTTTTAGTTGTTGCTGGGTAAGGTTTATACTAAATTAAGGACTTTTCGAGTTTTTTGGCCTTGCCAGCCAGAGGGCTGGAGCAGCACAAGAGACTGGGAAGGGACACAGCCAGGTCAGCTAACCTGAACCAGCCAAAGAGGTATTCCATACCATGGGACGTCATGCTTGGTATATAAACTTGGGGGGTTAGCTGGGGCTTGGGGTTCATTGCTCAGGACTGGCTGGGCATCGGTCAGCAGGTGGTGAGCAGTTGTACTGTGCATCGCTTGTTTTCCTTTCTCCCTTTTCCTTTGGGCTTTATCCTTTTCCTCACCTTTCCATTATAATTGTTGTTGTTATTGTTATTGTTGTTGTTCTTACCTTTTAATTCTGTTTCAATTATTAAATTGTTCTTATCTCAACCCTCTCGAGTTTTACATTCCTTTCTGATTCTCCTCCCCACCCCGAGGGGTGGGGGAAAGTGAGCAAGTGGCTATGTGGTGCTTGATTGCTGGCTGGGGTTAAAGTACGACAGTGGGGGTCTCAGTTTCATTTGGAGCACGTGAGGGTCTCAGCCACCATCCACTGGGTTGGAAACAGTGTTCATCTCAAAAAACAGTTACTGAGACGGACAAGCACGAGTGAGGTGATTGAGGGGACTCAGTGCCAGTGTCTGGAGTGCCACCATGAGTCACAGGCCCATGTGCCTGGTGCCAGCTGTTGATGAGGGACTGAGTGTCTGTATCTTCCCCAAACTTGGTGTGCATGTGTGTGTGTGTGTAATTCACTAACCAGCTTTAAGCTGGCCTAGCTGGTGAGTAGGATGGCCTGGGTCTGGGTGGGGGTATCAGGTGGTCGGAGGGTCTGTGGTGGTAGTCAGGGGGGACCTGCAAGTGTAGACTACTTGTGAGAAGAGTGTGTGTGTATGTGTATGTTTGCTAGTGAGCATCATGCTGGACTAGCCAGCAAATAGATTTGTGAAGCAGATAAGATGGCAGAGATATTGGATGGGGGGAGTGTGTGTGTGGGGTGTGTGTGTCATGCTGGTTTTTGAGGAATCCATGAAAGTGCATGTGCTTCTGAATCTAGAGTGTTGTGTGTGTGCTTTCACTAGTAAACTTCTGTCTCTACCAGCCAAAGACAAGGAAGGGGACTTGTCTGTGTTTATGTTTTATGTGAATCCTATATGTAGGTGCTATTGAAGGCAGCACCTTGCTTGTGGCAGTCTGTGTAGCTGGCTGTGTCAGTTTCCTCTCTGTATGTCTCTGGGATATGTGCTTAGCTTTGCTACTGGTTGAACCTCAAATAGGAAAGTAGCAGCCATGTCTCAGTCTGGGCAGAGGCCCCCAGGCCTGGGCTCCAATGGCTGGACAGGAAGAAGTCCTGAGCCCAAAACAGCAGGAGGTGGTAGCCACTCCTAACATCATCCCTTTAGAGGCTTGATGTGACAGTGTACTATTTCTGCAAAGCCTTCATCTAGGATTTTATAAAAACAATTTTTCACATGGAAATGAGAGTCAGTTGTTAAAATCTAGACATAATTAGGCACCTGCTGAACATTAATACCTTTTTACTAGGTGATTTAGTCTAGTGGTAACTTGGAGCATGGCTAGAAGAATAAGGTAAGCTCAGCTGTGGGTTGATAACATGCTGACTGCTCCACGGTCCACACTTTTACCCGCAATGTATGACTGGAATCACATTTATGCTCACACGGATCTTCAGTGCAATCATTCACCTGGGAGGAGGCACTGGATTGATGTGAGAAAATATAGTGGAAAAACCTAAAACTCTGTGGTAGGCAGGAGCTGCATAGATAACAGAAACATCAACACGAAAGCAAGATCCTCACTGTCTGCGAGAGAAGGGCTGGAGCTCTGGAGCTTGGCCTGCTCAGCACTTCAAGAAGGGACAGTTAGTACCAATGTAGATGAGCACAAGAATGTAAATAAGGAGCCTTCTGACAAGGACGTGCTAACTGCTAAAAGAAAACAAACTGCTGAAGAGATACGACTCAAGGACACTAGAGTAAAATAATTGTAGTAGTGGGAGATCGAGACCTCCTACTCAAATGCCCCCCCCCCCCCCCCCCCCCCCCGAAGAGGGTGGATCACCTGCTCTGGGAGCATGCATAGTGAATTTAAAATGAACTGAACCTTTAAATTGAAGCGAGAACGCAACTAACCAGTAATTAATTAGTAGGTGTGGACTTTGGGCCGAACTAACCAACTTCACTGTATATTTATACGTATTATGAGTAAAATTAAGTGTGCAAGTGAGGAGGAGTGATCCTCCTTGCACCCAGTGCTGCAATAAACATACCTGCTTTATATCTCTCCTCGAGCTGTAGAGTTCAATTCCGCAGGTCAGGATGAGAAAACAGTGAACTAGGTAAAACTGCATTTGGGTAAATTGCTCTGTTTTGGGAAACGGAAACAAACTTAGCAGGCTGTGCTCAGGGGTGATGAGGCCCTGGTGAATTTAAGGTCAAATGTAATCAGGATGATAGTGATACTCTCAGTCTGTCTTCTAAGGGCCAAGATATAATGCACCCCAAAGGGGCAAGAGCTGTCTCTGCCAAAAGTTCTGTTGGCTTAGGTATCTGCCATAAGTCTAAGGACCATTCCAGAAAAGCAGCAGAAACTGGATGCCTGTGTGTAACAGAGCACTTGGACCATCTCCATTACCAGCATCTGCAGTAAGGTGCAAAGAATTCATTGCATTTGACAGAACTAAGGGAAATGGGGATTTTAGAGTCTAACATTAGCATATATACAATATCAACATTTTCTATAGTTGGGCTTTAAAGCAGACACCTAATCATTTATACATGCAGTTACCTAATATTGGCACACAGTAACAGTGCATATAAAAGCAAACATAGATATACAACTCATTAGTTCCTGAGTAAATTTTGGAAATGTAGGCCCTAGAATTACTTCCTTGAGGGAGAAAGATGGTTTAACAAGTTACTTGAGAAGTCTGTAGGATACAGCAAAGTAAAACATAAATTTGCAAATGTCTAACAAAGAGCAGATATGAAGGAATTTACAAATGTTATAATAAACTGAGAAGGAAAACAAGTGCCCATGGCTTTAGACAGTTAACCTGCTTTTATACTGATTCTGAGAGTACAGGGGAGGATTTAGAAAGAATTGAAGTTTTTAAGGATTCAATGGGATCTGTCAGTCACAGCTCCCATTCAGATTTCTGTTGCCCATTTCTTATCAATGCTTAAACAGGCACTTTTAAACCAAAATACAGCTTCTAGAATTTCAAAAGCAGCCAAAAGATTCCTTCCTTCAGACAAAGGAATTTTAAAAAGCAGCCACAAGTTATGCGCAGCACTGTGATATGAGATTGCCTAAAGACCATGGAGACCACTACCCTTTTAAAGCTATGGCACCATACAGGATTCTTTCAGATGAGAGAGAGAGGGCTATTTGGATGGGATTCTGCTCTAATTTAACATTAAAGGCATTTAAGATGTATCAGGTCTTAAAATGTGTGAGGTATTTCTCAAACACAAAAGCTGAAGAAATCCTGCTTTAAAAAAATGTTATGTGGAAGGTGGAAGAAAGGGATACAAACACCACACAAAAAGATCAATCTGATGGCTGATACAAATTAATTTGATCATAATTTTATGAGTTAAAACTCCTTACTGTTCTCCATCCTACCTATAACCATTCAGCACTCCGTATCTTGTTCTATGTTGTCTTGTATTTTGCTTTTAGTTTGAACTCACTCACTCCCCTTATAGATATCAAACTGTTTCCTTCCCCTCTTATAAATGAACAGAACAGTAGGATGCTAAAAATAAATAAATAAATAGATAGATAGATAGATAGATAGATAGATAGATAGATAATTTAGTCACCTAGTTTCTCCTCAGCAACAAAGAAATGGCCATTTAGTGGATATTTTTCTGAGTAGCTTTGCAGACCAGCTTAAGGGCATGCCCACGAGAAAAATGTGGCCAAAAAGCTGTGAGAAAGGTGTAGGGAATAACAAAATAAGAAAGTCAAGAAGATAAGTGAAGGTAAATGAGATCAGATTTAGGCTTTGTTTGTTAAGAGATGATAATTTAATAGTGCAGCGTGTAGCTGTTAGCAGCATTACATTAAGGTCTTATTTACCCTCTTGCAACTTACTTAAACTGCATGCATGTTCATTATTGTAATTCTCATCTGCAGGTTTTTAAATCCTTTAAAGTGTGCTTTCTTTAAAGGGAAGTGTTTTGTAATGCATTTTGTTAAGTTAGAAAAATAACAGCTACAGCTGTTATTATACAGTTATATATTACTTCAATAGAGACAACTATTTATAGCAGCCAAGACTCTGCCCATCATACTTAACTGTATTGGAGTTTTGATGATACCAGAAGTCAAATAAGCTTTGTTCTCATGGTCAGTTACTGCATAGTAAATGGAGATCCAAAATGGCCAAGTTTTTGCCATTACCATTTTTAGTTACATAGCAAACAGAATCTATATTTGTACAGTTCTCTGGCTTCAAATGATAATTTATGTAACATATTCTCACACTAAATTAAACAGTAACCTAAAAGTCTAATCTTTGTTTATTATAAGATCCTTTTCACATCTATTCATAAGGCACGTACTCATTTAAATGTCCCTCTATTCTCTATCAGAGTATAGAGGAGACTAAACGCAAATGAAAATCTATTCCTAAATACACAAAGAGATGAAATAACTGGGTAATGTACTGAAATAATTTCCTCAATGTTGCAGAAGATATGTGCATATAAATCTGTTGTGGTTTAATCCCAGACAGCAACTAAGCACCACACAGCTGTTTTTTTGTTTGCTCACTCCCCTCACCCATGTGGAATAGAGAGAATCAGAAGACCAAAAGTGAGAAAACTCATGGGTTGAGATCAAGACAGTTTAACAAGTAAAGCAAAAGCTGTGCATGCAAGCAAAATAAAACAAGGAATTCATTCACTACTCCCCATCAGTAGGCAGGTGTTCAGCCATGTCCAGGAAAGCAGGGCTCCATTGTTACTGAAATCAGGAATATAAAACTCCTTAACACCAATGTAGCATTAAGAAGCAGGCATTCTTTATTGCGGTGCTGGATGCATGGGGGATTGCTCCACCTAACGTGCATGGCTTCCTTCCCTCAGGTAGCTTTTTTAATGTAGTACATGTATACATATTGAACACATCTCCCAGAAAAGACATACATATTCACGGGATTACTCAAAAATAATTATAATATTTGCCCTTCCCCTCACGCATGCTCAGGTGTCCAGAGCTGGGTGTGTGTGTCATGGTTTAACCCCAGCCGGCAACCCAGCATCACGCAGCCGCTTGCTCACTCCCCCTCACCCAGAGGGATGGGGAGGAGAATCGGAAAGGAATGTAAAACTCAAGGGTTGAGATAAGATCAATTTAATAGGTAAAGCAAAGGCCATGCAAGCAAAGCAAAACAAGGAATTCATTCAGCACTTCCCATGGGCAGGCAGGTGTTCAGCCATCCCCAGGAAAGCAGGGCTCCATCAGGCGTAACGGTTACTTGGGAAGACAAATGTCATCGCTCCAAATGTCCCCCCCTTTGTCCTTCTTCTTCCCCCAGTTTATATACTCAGCATGATGTCATATGGTATGGAATACCTCTTTGGTGAGTTCGGGTCAGCTGCCCTGGCTGTGTCCCCTCCCAATTTCTTGTGCCCCTCCAGCCCTCTTCGCTGGCAGGGCCTGAGAAACTGAAAAGTCCTTGACTTAGTATAAACATCACCCAGCAACAACTAAAACCATCAGTGTGCTATCAACATTGTTCTCACATCAGAGCCAAAACACAGCACTGTACTAACTACTATTGACATACGGAATTAGACTCTATAACTCGAAAGTTATAAAGTAGGTATGTTTATTGCGCGCAGATGCACGGGGGATCGCTCCTCCACAAGCGTGCATGCCCGAAGTGACGAACCATCTCACATTTATACAACGAACAAATGAATATTCAATTAACGCCTATACATATTCGTTACCTAAACCCCGCTTCGTATGTTAATTAGCTTATCAGTCCGTTTCCTGGAATGCGGTGGTCTTGCAGGTTTGTAGGTGATTCATGTCCTTGTGACCATCTGATCTTCTCCAGCAAGGAGACTTAGCACTCCCTCCCTCTAGATAGCATTGGAATGTCTCTCATCCTTTTCTCATTCTTTTTTAAATAGCCCCTTTGTTAGAGGAAGAAGGGCAGGCATCTCCTCAAAACTGTAGTCGTCTCCTCAGAGCTGTGTGCCTATGTGACCAGACACCGCACCCATGACTAGTCACCATACCCACATTCCTGAGCAGACACATACAATCACAGTCGGTGTCCATTGTCCCCATTTCACACTATTTCTCCATATCAATCCCCCCTTTTCTGTTAAATTAAGTAAATTCTTTTACTTAAGCAGTCTTCCTGAATGATATAAAGCATCATACATAAGTGTTACCCTTTTCTTTGGTTTCTTCCAGTATACGTTGTAAATCTGCATGTTTTAATAGTTCTTTTATACTGCTTATATTATAGTCCTATGGGGGTAGGAATTATTATCTGTGATAGGGTAAAATTGGATTTTAAGAATTGATGAGACACTACTGGGGCTGAGTAACTAAAATCGCATCCTGTGATAGTAGTAAAATTACAAATACAATAATTTGAATACTGTGCAGTCTCCTTTACCTCCCCATCTATGGTTATTGTGTTACACTTAGTTCTCAAACACGCACATCCCTTCCCTGCATATATAATTACTGTTTTCAAGTTTGCATTTGGTCGGGCCTCGAAATGACATATTTTCTGATCTGTATCTAAACAAGTATCCTGAGCCATTATAGTATTGCTTTCACAGAGGAAGCCCTGCTGCTCTCGCATAATGCAAGATTCTAAATCTACTGTTTGCCACTTGTCGCCTGTCTTTCTGGCCCATGTTCTATGTTCAAAAGGGTATAGGAGCACCCCATTATGGTTAATTCCAAGGGCTACAATGGGGTGTATGGTAATTATTACTGCATTACGTATGGTTAACACAAAAGCTGTGATGGTGTGTGTGTTGGGGTCGTAGGTAAAGTTCACCATATTCCACCATGACTGGAGTTTTCTTTCTACCTCCGTAGCACTGTCCCAAACCATCTTTCGAATTTCCGTAGGAAATATGCCTTCCTCTCCTTCTCTTATTATGGATGCAGCTATTGATTGCATCCACATTTGGGCTTGGATGCAACTTAGAGCCAGGGCGACGTCATCCTGTAAACCACCTAATGCCTTAGTGATGAGTTGATGATCTTCCATGTTTATTTGTTCCCACCTGGGGAGTACCTTCGATATCAACCATTGGTGTGCCCCTAATGCCAATAATGAAGATTTTAGTGGTTGTTGTAGTTTTGATAGATCGGCCGTGGTGGCGGCTAGTTTATTCATTATCACCTCTGAGTCTATGGAATTTAATACTCCGAGTCCTGTTCCCAACATTCCAGTTACATCTCTCACTATTCTGTTTCGATAAATATTTCCCCTTTTTCTTAACCAAGTTGTCCATCCCTCATAAGAGGTTCGTAAGAAGGGGGAACAGGATGGCTTAACATCAGAAACATTGACTTGTATTTGTAACTCTATTCTTTTAAGAGACCATTCTGGGTTAAACAACATTTGTTGCTGACCTGTATTTCTGATTACATATGGTCCAATTGTATAAATCTTTGGATCTGGTTTAGTTAATTTAAGATCAAGCGTTAATGGGGTTGTTGTAACTGTGGTGGTGGTAGGAACAGTGGTTAGCATGATTGTTATTTTGATCTTATAAGTCAGAGCTGTTCTTGGGGATTCCTTTCCTAGGCATATTATAAAGATGGGCTCGGTTAAGGTAAAATTGTGCCAACATTCCCGTGAATTAAAGCACATGGTTGTATTTAGAAGGGCAAATTCCTTATCTACCTTTCTGACATTAATCAGGGTGTCTCCCAAAATCTTGGTGTTATCCTTTTCATTATATGTTTGACATCCTACTTTTATCTTATCTCCTAATTTTCCCCATAATCGGTCGACTTTGTGTACATCCTCCCGATCCCATTGATTCCTTTGGTACACCTCATTTTCAGAAAAAACCACCATAGCTAGTTTCGTCTTTGAGTCCACCTTTCCCATTATTCCAGTGTGTTTTTTCTGGGCATGATTCCAAGGCCAATTATCAGGCTCTTGGTTGTAGGCAAGAGAGAGGGTACAAAAAACCACAAATGGTTTAAACCCACTATTGATCATTTTAAGAATCTAAACGTTAAAATCTGTTTTGATCAAAAATATCTTTGTTTGAGTTGGGGCTTACTAATAACAAGTTGGGCAAGACTGGCCACTGGCTCAGTCCCCGACTCTTGTTCTATATTGTTTGTTGTGGTGCCCTTCCCATATGGTGGATCCGCAACCGCTCAGGTTCACTTACTTGCCACCCACATTGTTCCCATTTGTCCGAGTAAATTTGAGTTTCAGTTCTTTTTTATCTGGGGTTACTTTCCACGAAGTTGCAGGGGCTTTCTTAATCCGGGTATGGTGAATCCAAGAATTCTGTCCCTCAACCTTGATTGCAGTGTAGGTGGTGAGTGGGACTTGAAAAGGTCCGGTCCACTGTGGTTCCAGGGTTTTATCTGCAAAACACTTAACGTATACATAGTCTCCTGGTTGTATATCGTGAACAGGTCCATCCAGACCCCTACTGCGTGTTCCCATCACATGCTTCTCAATTCTTATTAATTGTTTGTTTAGTGCCACCATATAGGAAGTCATTGTTTCTTCACCAATCTGTGAAGACATCCCCTTTTGTACCCCATAGGGTCGTCCATATAAAATTTCAAATGGGCTAAGCCCCTCTTTTGCTCTCGGTCTAGTTCGAATTCGTGTAAGAGCTAATGGCAAAGACTGGGGCCAAGTTAGATTTGTTTCTTGGCCTAACTTGACAATCTGTTGTTTGATTAGATGATTCATCTTTTCCACCTGGCCACTCGATTGTGGTCGGTATGGGGTGTGTAATTGCCAATCTATTCCTAGATGGTGGCTGATCTGTTGCACTATTCTGGACACAAAATGCGGTCCTCTATCCGAGGACGTTACCGCTGGGACTCCAAACCTAGGTATTATCTCTTGGAGTAGTATTTTGGTCACTTCCCGGGCTTTAGCAGTTCTGCACGGGAAGGCTTCTGGCCAACCTGAAAAGGTATCTGTTAGTACCAATAAATATCGATACCCCCCTTTTCTAGGAAGTTCCAAGAAAACGATCTGCCAATGTTGCCCTAGAACATTCCCTCTGCTAATGTTCCCTAGTTTTATTTTATTTGCTGTATTGGGATTATTGCGTAAACACATTTCACATTGCTGAGTCACCTGTTTTATTACAGTATACAAGTTTCGCCCTTTCAATTTCTGATTTAGACTTTTATATAAAGTATCAGCTCCCCAATGCGTCTTATTAATAATAGGGCTGTGGTCCATATTAAATTGGATGGTACCACTATACGACCATCCCTTAAATAAGTCCACTTATTTATTTTTATTTTATCATTCATGTCCTGAATTACCTTTAAGTTTTCTTTAGAATAGTTTGGCTCTTGATCTGTACTTACAGTTTGGATTTTATCGTCTGGTATTAAGGATAATTCCTCCTTTCCTACCTCCTCTGTTACTCGTCTGGCCTCATGGTCGGCCAGGCGGTTTCCAATTTCCAAATCAGTGCCTCAATGGGCCATCTTATGTTCTTTCTTCCGGGATGACCCTCTTATAACAGCGGGGGCCGTTCCTCACATCAAGGTCTGGCATGGCACATGTTCCCACCGCTCAACGCCTACTGGGTTGCAGCCAACAGCGGAGCTCAAGATTCTTCTTGGTGGCAAACACAGAGGCCAACCCAGTCTTGCCCTTGACTATGGTAGGAGGCACCTGACCAACCTTATTCCTTGTACTTCGTTGTCAATGCAGTTTCATCTGCACATCCCATAACAAGTCACTGTTATGGCAAAACACACAGATTTACATTAGTAGATCTACTACAGAGTGTATTTTATTTCACTTTTTCTGCCAATATCCCCACAGCCTTGCTGACCAAGGGATATTGTTTTTACCTGAACTAGGCAAGCCTCCCCCTTATCATTTTTACTGTAACAGGTAAAGCATTTTTCACCTTTCCTGGAATTTATTTTCAGATACACCTGGTTAAAAATTTCTTTTACTTCAGGGAGGTCCTCTTTTCCTCTTTTCTGTTGAATTAAAGATAAGCTCAATATTTCAATTACTTGATCATTTTTAACTTTTATTTTCATTTCCCCTTCTTTAAACGTCTAGATATTCTAATAAATCTCATCCCAACAAAGATTTTAGTGAATTTGGCATTCTTATTTGGTTTTTTTTAGTTTGTACTTTAAAGGTTTCAGGATGTTTTCCTGGTGGCCGGCAGCTCCCACAACTGTAACAAATTTATTTATTTATTTATTTTTTACTGAAGTTTAACAAATAAGTTGGTTTTGTATTCACTAAAATTCCACCTCATACCCATTGCCTGCCCTAAAAGGGCCGTTACGGGTCCTGTTGTACTGCAAATGCTGCAGCAATTGGGGTGACATTGTCAGGTCCTTCTGCTCAGTTGTCAGCAACAGCAACCCCCTCCTCCTCACCAGCAGAAGGGTTCGGGGCAGGAGATGCTCTTCCTGCTCTGCAGGTTACACAAGCCTGCCTCTGCAGCAGCACTTCTGTTTTAACTCTTTCTTACCCTGAATGCAAATCTGCTACTTGTTGCTTTAAGTCTGTTATTACATATCATGCCTTTGCAGGCAAACAGCAAACACCCTGCCATGCATCCCAGCATGATTCAGTCGCACCTTCGAGGGGGTACAGGGGTTTGTACAAACTCACCCCAACACTTTCACAAGGTCTTTGATTCTCCACACAGACACACACCCGCCTCAGGTTTTACATACATCAGTACAAGTTTTTATATCTTACAATGTGTTTCATTCTGGTTGCTCCACAGAAGGAACCGCAACCTGAGCTTTTTAACACAAAAATTTCAACAAGAACATCTTTCTAGTTTAGGTCTCAGTTTTTCCCATCCTTTTCTGGAGCCACAATCAAAGATCAGGTGATGTTAATCCCGCACTCTTTCTAGTGCTAGTACCATAGGATCCCGAGGGGGGTACTAATCCACAGTCCTTTTGCCACTCAGGTTTGTCCTGGAGGGCGAAGAACATGTCTGCATACGATACTTCGTCCCATTTTCCCTCTCTTCTCAGACACAACATTAATTGCAGGAGAGTGTTATAATCTAACGTTCCTCCCTCCTGAGGCCATTTCGCATCACTCCCCAATTTATACAAAGGCCACCACTGATTACAATATTTAACCAATTTCCTTCTATTTTCGGTACCACCCTGTCCTATGATATCCCTCCAATGTTTTAATATACAACCCAAGGGCGATTTTTCACAGGGCTTACTCCTTCCATTTCCCATTTTGCAATTTTAATTACTTTGTTTTTCTCCGGCCGCCTTAGCCACCCAAGGTCGGAAACGCGGATAGAGCTTTTTACTCGTTTTGCACTCAAACGCCTGTCTCAAGCACTCTTGCACTCACACTCAGTCAAAATAATTAAGCTATACACGGAAAATCAAAATGCGCATCTCAGTCACACCATTCACACTCTCCGGGCAGCCCGCAGTCACACAAGCAGTATGTTATACGGTACCGTGCACTTATGTGCAACTTTTAGGAACACTAACAGTTCACAAAGTATGCATTTCAATGAACATCTGCCAAAAAACAAACAACAAACAACAAACCCAAATTTTTCCTGGTCTTAAGCAGAGTGTTAAGTTTTCCGGTATTTGCCACGAATTACCAGAATATTATTATTTTTCAACATACATTTCATAACTCCGAGTTTTGAACATGTAACAAGACAACACATAGAACAAACAAGACACAGAGCGCTATTTCAGTTGTTACATTCCAGGAATTCCCCAATTCTTAAGACAACCTAGAGGAAGTTTTTAGCTTCCTCTTTTTCCTACGCAAAAGTTTCCCTTTTACTTTTGCTGTGAGGTCCCTCTTGTTCCTGTGAGATTCCGCCTTATTCCGTCCCGCCCCCCGCTTTCCGTCACGAGGCCTCCGGGCTTTTAGGAATGGCAGGAACCTCGGGTTTGCTCGATCTGCCCTCAAGATCGCTAGCGGCCACCCCTTGGTCAGCAAACCCCCTCCCAAGGTACCTTTCCTCCTGGGGACTACGCTGCGCGCCGGACGTCTCCGTGCGTCTCACCAGCCGCCCCGTTACTAAACATACCGTTTTATCCGCGGATCCAGGGGTTTCTCTTCTGCTCCCGGGTGAACAGCTGAGAAGAGGAGGCTCCTCCGAGGAAATCTCCCGGGGCGCGCCTAGGAGCGTCCGCTCCGCAGCTGGTCCCTCAGCCGAGCAGAAATCCTCCTGCCTGGCTCGCCAAACTGACGTGCGGAATTAGACTCTATAACTCGAAAGTTATAAAGTAGGTATGTTTATTGCGCGCAGATGCACGGGGGATCGCTCCTCCACAAGCGTGCATGCCCGAAGTGACGAACCATCTCACATTTATACAATGAACAAATGAATATTCAATTAACGCCTATACATATTCGTTACCTAAACCCCGCTTCGTATGTTAATTAGCTTATCAGTCCGTTGCCTGGAATGCGGTGGTCTTGCAGGTTTGTAGGTGATTCATGTCCTTGTGACCATTCGATCTTCTCCAGCAAGGAGACTTAGCACTCCCTCCCTCTAGATAACATTGGAATGTCTCTCATCCTTTTCTCATCCTTTTTATAAATAGCCCCTTTGTCAGAGGAAGAAGGGCAGGTGTCTCCTCAGAGCTGTGTGCCTATGTGACCAGACACCGCACCCATGACTAGTCACCATACCCACATTCCTTGAGCAGACACATACAATCACGATCGATGTCCATTGTCCCCATTTCACACTATTTCTCCATATCATCCCCATATTAATATTTCAGCCATTGTTCTCCATACCAGAGAGGAATTAACCACTTGGCTTGCTTAGTTGCAATGCATGTTTCACATTCATGGATTACCTGTGCAATAGTGTCCATGGTCAAGTCCACCCCTTGATCTCGGGCCCATCTATATGTTGCATCTCTTCCTTCATGGCCTGAGGTTTCATGGGCCCACTGAGCTATGAATAATTCACCTTTATGTTGCCAATCCAAACCTACTTGAGCCACTTCAGTCTTAGCAGCCTGATCCACCTGCTGGTTGTTTAGGTGTTCTTCAGTAGCCCAGCTCTTGGGTACATGAGCATCTACATGACATACCTTCACAACCAGGTTCTCCACCTGGGCAGCAATATCTTGCCACGATGTAGCAGCCCAGATGGGTTTACCTCTGCATTGCCAATTATTCTGCTTCCATTACTGCAACCACCCCCACAGGGCATTTGCCACCATCCATGAGTCAGTATAGAAGTAAAATATCATCTTTCTCATTCAGTAATGTCCAAAGCCACCTGGATAGCTTTCACCTCTGCAAGGTGACTTGATTCACCTTGTCCTTCAGCAATTTCTGCATTTTGTCATGTAGAACTACATAAAGCAGCTTTCCACATTTGATGTTTTCCCACAGTACAACAGGATCCATCTGTAAACAGGGCATATTGCTTTTCATTTTCTGGTAATTTATTATACAGTGGGGCCTCTTCAGCATGAGTCACCTCCTCTGGTGACATTCAGAAATCTTTACCTTCTGGTCAGTCCATCATTACTTCAAAGTTTCCTAGGAAGTTGGAGTTTCCCATTAGAGCCCATTGTGTTATCAGCACAGCCCACTTACTCCATGTATCACCAGATGCATGATGTGTAGAGGGGACCCTCCCCTTGAACATCCAACTCAGCATAAGCAATGAAGGTGTCAAAAGGAGGTGTGGTTCAATACCACCTACTTCTGAAGCAGCTTGAATTCCTTCATATGCTTCTATTATTTCTTTTTCAGTTGGAGTGGAACAGGCTTTAGAACCCCTATATTCCCAGCTTCAAAACCCTAGAGGTTGACCTTGAGTCTCCCCTTGTGCTTTCTGCCAGAGGCTGCAGGTGGGGCCATTATCCCTGGCTGCAGTTTAAGGCATGTTTTTCACATCTTGTCCTGTCCGGACTGGCCTAAGTGCTATTGCTTGAACTATCTCCCATTTACTTTGTTCAAAGGCTTGCTGCTGCTCAAAGCCCCATTGAAAGTAATTTTTCTTACTGGTCACTCAATAGAAAGGGCTTGCAATCATACTATAACCTGGAATATGTATTCTCTTCTCCTTGCCTGTCTATTTCTACATGTATGTGAACAATTATTAGAATACCATTCTTCTTTAAAGGGCTTCCTTCATGCTTATCATATAGATTATAATTAATAGCTGAGAGACACCAATAGCAGTGTCTGTCCTCATAGACCAATAGGAATAAAGACAAGGGTGGAAAATCAATAAAGTTGTTAGGTCAAGGGCAGTTGGTAGCGCAGAGGCAATAAATGCCTCTTGGCTGTATATACTCTGAATAGCTGAAAAAAGAGAGATTTTGAAAAATATAATATCTACTCGTGAAAATGCTGAGCCTTTCTGACTGAGGAAGTTACTATACAGTACATATTTTTGCAATCAGACTTCTGTTAGTACGTTTAAACCATGAAGTGTTTTTGCTGCTGATTTGCCTATTATTGGAGGAAAATGATCTGTAAAGCTCTCTTGAGGAGCTAAGCACTTTGCATACATTATGGCAATGTGAGACATAAAGTGGTAAGAAAGAAATTTAGTAAAGTTGCTACAAGGCAGCTTATTCTCCACATCACAGGAAGGACGTCATAATCTTCTAAACTAAAGGGAAACAAGTCTGTAAATGCACACACACAAAATTCAGGATTTGGAGAATCAGTTTGGAAAATGCTCCCATCTGGACACCTCCCCCCCCCCCCCCCCCCAACTTTTAAAATTACTAATATGAAACATTCAGCTGTGTTATTAGACAGTGTTGCCAAGCAGGGAGTACAAGTAGTATAGGAACAACTTTAATCCAAGATAAGAAGACACAAATCTTCAATACAAACTACCAGTGGAGGATGGCTTCTGACACTTCAGAGCTGTGATTGTGTCTTACTTGCCATTCCTTTCTAAATGAAGTGAATGTGTTTATCAAGCACATGGAAACACTTTGAGCCCACTTACAGACCACTGGTGTAGGTCCCCAAAATAGATATTTATTGACTTGCATGCCTCTAGCCACTCATTATGGAGTTATACATTGGGAGCATCTGTGTTCCAAATATTCCTATAATCGGGAGCAGCGACTTGGAGGACCCTATCAGAAATATGTGAGTCTAATAAATTCCCTGAGGCATTGCAGACTTAATCTATGTTTAATTTTAAATTGTCTACAAAGTGCTATGAAAGTCAATTTGTGTAGGCATGTTTGGATCAGGGTCAAAGTGCTTAGTGCTTTGACTTCCATGGTCAGGATATCACTACTGTTTAAAACAGACTGGGAAACCAAGGTTTCCCTAACAGAAAAATTAAGTGCTTTTTCTAAGGCATCAAGTCAGGCATAAAGCAAATAATTATGGCCTAATTGCTGTCTCTTTTTCCTGATCAACATTAAGAATATTGAAAAGAAATAATGAAAGCTTCAAATTGCTAACTAGCCATTGGGTGAACAAATTTCAGTACTGTTCATATTAAATATGGGGCTTGTGCTAAAAGCCACCTCATGACTATTTGCTGACCTGTTCTAAAGTAGTGACAAGCACTCTGCTTTGGACTAGGGAACAGCAACTGCAGCAATGGAAAAGAAACACACACTCACTGGGGTAATAAAAATTTTCAGGGAAAACTATTTATGCATCAGGATTGTGGCAGCTATGAAAAAAAAGAGATGTGACATGCCAGAAAGACGGGAAACTTGTATAAATACTGCTCATAAACAAATCAAGAATTAAAGAGTGAGCAGTAGTATAGACATAACTGTTATCAAAGATAAAAAGTGAGAGATGCCCCACCCCCAGCTTTTGGCAGAAGTACTGCCTCCCTGCATGAAGCCTTAGGGGCATTTGCCCCAGAAGTCTTTCCCCTCTTCTGGTCACATGGTCTGTTGTGATTGGCACCTCTTCCAGTTTATCTGGAAGTACATCAAACCAGGATGTCCCTTCCCCTACATACACAGGAGACCAACGTTTTCTTTCAGACGCCATTTTATGGCAGGGGAGCTATCATTTTAAAGCAGGGAACTGCCATTTGGTTGAAGATAATAACTGTGGAAAACATAGGCATGATTCGTGTCAAAATAGAATATGGTGTGATAAGTGTAATTGTTGTGCCCTGGATGAATCTAAAATAATTTGTGACCCCTATAACCTATATCACAATTGTGATGAATGTTTGAAACAAATTTGTTATAAACTATAACAATTAAAACAATTTTATTTTGGGTTCAATCAATTTAGGTTGAGAAACAATAAGCAAAAACAGCGCTGGGTGCACGGAGAACTCAATTAGTTCCACCACACACACATCTGAGTCCTAAAAGCAGCGTCTTTTATACCAGCATCTTGACCAATCTCTTCTCACCGGATGTTCGTCCTGCTCTTTCCCCACTGGGCCGTTAGGGTACACCTTCTCCTCCTATTGGCTCTCCTTTGGAGTGCTTTTTTGAATCTCAGGGTCTTTGTCTCCTTTGGCAGGCTTTCCCTGGTGTGCTTTCTTTGTCTCCTTTGGCGGGTTTTTCTAAGCAGCGATTGCCTCAGGGAAAGAGGGAGCTTTTATATTGTCTCAAAGGAGAAGCACATGCGCCTATTCATTACAATTGTGATACATGTTATAATGGTCACAAACTATTTTAGATTTACATAGGGTACAACAATTACACTTATCACACTATATTCTATTTTGACATGAATCATGTTATAAATTGAGACCACAATGGATCATAATCCAATTAAAATTTTTATTAATTACAGCAAATAGAATATGAGCAAAGACAGCGCTGGACGGCAGGGGAGTCTGCGCTTCGCCAACTGCCGTACTGAGCAGTTCAAACAGTCCCTTTTTATACTTTTTTTACTTTCGTGTTCATGAAGTAGTGGAGGTGTTGACCCTTCATTCATATGCACAAGCGGCATCCTGGACACCTGGCGGTTATCTTATCTTTCACAAGCGGCATCCTGGACACCTGGCGGTTATCTTATCTTTTGTTGCCTAATCTTTACATTGGGCTTAACATAAATCTTAATAAACAATACTCTAGTCCATAGTTTCTTACAATCATGACTGTGTTTATCACAAATTGAGAATATGTAAGAATAAAATACAGGTGAGTGCGCTTCTCGCTTGAAACAATGTAACCACTTCTGAGAAACCCCCCTAGAACTGATGCAACTGCTGCTTAGAAAAGCCTGCCGAAAGATGAAACCATGAGACTTTCAAAAGATCCAATAAGAGAAAAGCACGCCAAGAGACAAAGACCTCGAGACTTCTAAAAGACCCAATAGGAGGAGGAGGCGTACCCCAGCAACTCAAATGACCCAATGGAAGAACAACAGGACGATTATCTGGCGAAAAGAGATTGGTCAAGTGTCGAGGAATTTTTAAAAGATTGAGGACATATGTTACCATTGTCCGGGTTGGACAACCCAGGCCTGTTAGTTGAAGCTGCAGAGCAACTTTAAATTGTCCTGGGAACAAGCAGTGTGAGAAAGAAAACAAGCTCTGCACAAACAAGAAGCCAGGTGCAGAGCAAGTCCTGGGAACCGCGAAATCAGCACACTCTCATCGGCACACTCTGATCAGGCGCCTGCAGCATGCTCACCGATCAGCGACACGGACGCCCGCGTGGGCAGAGACTTTTATCCAATCACCTGTGTGTAAAGTCTTGTGAGCGGTTGGTTTAAGTTATAAATATGACCTGTTTGTTTAATAAAGTGAGCACGGCATGTAGCCATATTGGTGTGATTGTCGTGACTTGGCCGACTCTCCACAGGGGACCCTCTTCGGTTAAGATGCTGGTATAAAAGACACTGCTTCTAGAACTCGGTGTGTGTGTGGTGGACCTAAGGGAGGCTCTCTGCATACCCAGCGCTGCTTTGCTTATTGCTTCTCAGCCTAAATTGATTGAACCTAAATAAAATTGTATGATTTTTATAAAATTGGATTCTGGTTGTTTATAACATAACCCATGTGTTTTCATACTGCTCTCTGGTTGATGGCAATTTGTTGACACTGTCATACCCAAGTATTCTCAGGTAGCCCTGTGATTGGCTGGCAGGACTAGCCACTCCTACCAGTGTACCCAGAAAAGGAAGCCCCCACTGACTACTTATAGGGAGGCTGCCATTTTTGATGGTGTCATTCCCCATGTGTTTTCATACTGCTTTGTGGTTGGCTGATGTCTATTTTTGACACTATCTTACCTATATGTTCTTAGAACTCCTTATGACTGGCTGCCTACTTCCTTTGTACCAGGAAGTGCTCAGAAATAAAAATATATACATTTATATATTTTCCTGACCTGTTCTGTCTGGCCATAACCTGTAAGTCAACACGAGACGTCTTGGTTGCAGGATGGAGAAGGAAAGACTTCTCCTTAAGAGGGATTAATTCCCTGTACAGGGATCCACTCCCTCTACCTGGTATGTACAGCATTCCTGGAATTAAGGATCCTTGTAGTCCTCCGGAGGGAAGTGGGCTGTGTCCCTGGTGTGATTGAATGTGGGGACCCCTCTCGTCTTGTCTTGTTTTGACTAAGTCTTTTGTGTTTGTATGTTATGAATTGGAGCTGCGATTGTGTTTGGTTTTTGTGTTGTTTCGTTTGTTATTGGAAAGGGTATTGTGGATCTAGAACATTTTTGTTACCTAAATTGTGTGAAACACCTGTTATTGTTTCTTTGCCCGAGTTGCTCGAGAAAACTCATTGCTGAGGGCAGTGTGCCAAATGATTTGGTTCTTGAAGTCTTAGTAACTACATTGTTAGAAGATTTATGGGAGGTGATGTTGAAAAGTTAACTGTAAGCATACCACACTGTGTAGGACCAAGAATAAGAATGATTCTTTTGTAATTGCCCTCTTTATGTTAGATGTAAATGTAATAGATGAGATAAATATATTTTGGGACCAAGGGGAAACCAGGAAATAAGATTAGATAGAACCTTGAATTTGTGGTGTATTTGGTGTGGGTTTAACCAGAAATTAGAAGAAACTCAGTGGAGTAGATTCTATTGCTGTTTGACTCATGCATATGTGTTTTTATATAGATAGATGTGTGATTAATGGATTTTTCTGTTTTAAATCAGGAATTGGTGCCTAAAAGTGATAAATTTGTTCTTGTCACAGGAACCACTGGCCAATCAGAGAAAGCATACCTTTTGAAAACTCTTAAATATAAAATTGGAAACCAAATGGAGCTTATAAATTGTTTCAGAATTTAAGAGCAGTAAATGGAATAGCTAAAACCATACACCCAGTAGTTGCAAATTCATACACTCTTTTGACAAAATTAAGGGACAGTTCTGTCACCAAAATTGGGAATCAAACCTCTTAACACCAATGTAGCATTAAGAAGCAGGCACTCCTTTATTGCAGCGCTGGGTGCTCAGTGGCATCTCCACAAATCAAGCACACCTGTGTAGATTTTACCATTACATTTATACACAAAATTACAAGGTCGTACACTCCCAGTTACAATGATTGGTTAGTAATTTGCATATAATTGTAATATTTGCTGTGTCATCCTTTTCTGTTACTACACTTGCGTGGGGGAAGGGTCGTCTTGACCTGTGGGCGTGATTTTTAGTATTATAATGAAGGGAGTTCACCTCAGGACACTTTAAAAGTAAGTTTTGTTGCCAAGCTGGAAGGCTGGATATCTGCCTTGCCAAGCTGTCCAATAACTCATCCTATACACAATAGAACCCAGGTGCTCTGGTTATGGTCTAGAGAGCAAAGACTAAGGTTATTATGGTCTATAACATAGGGACTTCAAGTAACAGTCTCGGATAACAAGCAGCACAGCAATTCATACATCATTGGTTAATAAGTGCTAACATAATTCTATCATGAAGGTTAACTCCTTAGAATCAAAATGTTCTTATAACTGTTACATAAACACAAAATATAGATTCAGTAAAATCTTAAGATAATCTGAAACAGTTTGATTTGGTTTACAGCGTTAGATTTGAAGGATGCATTTTCCGCCTTCCCTTAGCACAGGAGAGCAAAAAGATATTCATCTTTGAATGGGAATCAGTTTCCAGTGGAAGAAAGATGCAGTTAGCCTGGACAGTGTTACCTCAAGGGTTTAAAAACAGCTCCACTTTATTCGGCAATCAGTTAGCTAAAGAATTAGGGCTATGGCAGCAGCTACTGGGAGATGGTGTTCTACAATATGTAGATGATCTGCTAATAGCAACTGAAACAAAGGAAGAATGTGTCCAGTGGACAATCTCTCTTTTTAAACTTTCTGGGTTTAAGCGGCTATCAAGTCTCTCAACAGAAGGTGCAGCTGGTGCAAGAGAAAGTGATGTACCTGGGTTATGAAGTTTCTTGTGGACAACATTCTTTGGGAACAGCGAGGATAGAAGCCGTCTGCCAGATGCCCAGACCACAGACGGTGAGAGAACTGCGAGCCTTTCTGGGCATGACAGCTGTTGTTATTGAGTTATAGCGGTCAGGAAATAACGCAACACGAACAAAATAGCAAGCATCAAAAAACTCACCTTTATTTGAATCTCCAGGTTTATATACCCTTCCCCCAGCTTCTCCAATTGGTTATCCTTACATCTAGCATGCTCAGCAACAACTATTGATTGGCTAAGATGTGTGGGTTTCATGTTCTCAGCCAGAAGCTGACATGTCACCCCGCATCCAGCTCTAGCCTTGCTTCATATCCTGTTTTCTCTCTCTTCCTTCTTGTCTTTGAGTTCACTTGGTCAAGATTGTGGCTCGCGTTCTTTAAAGACACAGCTCTATCTCATCATTGAAGCCTGAGCCACCAGCAGCCCAGTCTAATCCCTCATATCCCTCATTTCCCCCTTTTTGTTTTTCAACCAAAAAGGCCGTGTTTATCATCTGTTGTAGGGCCCTTTGCAAACAAGGCAGGCAAGGCCCAGGAAACCAAAAAGTCCTTGATTTAGTATAAACATCACCCAACAACAGCTAAAAACATCAGTGTGCTATCAACATTGCTTTCACATCATAGCCAAAACACAGCACTGTACTAGCTACTAAGAAGAAAACTAACTCTATCCCAGATGAAACCAGGGCAGTATCCACCCCTTATTCCATACCATTTAATTCATGCCACACTTCCCAATACCACCTCATTAAACACCATCATCCTTTGATATATTATGCAGATATCATTCCCCTGGTCTATGCACCACCCCTGTAAAAATGTCTATCAAATGTCCACAAAATGTCCATTGAGTTCATTTAGTCCATGAACACGATCTCTTATGGTGGTCACTCAGGAGAAGAGAGGTTGTGTGTTCTATGGGATTATCGGGCAACAAAGCCAGCTCATGTCGGGTCACTGTTGTGCTTGCACTGCTTCTTGTAAGGCTTGTCCTCCAGTGGTTCAGGTGGTTGCTGCTATAGTCATTCCTATAACATGAAACTCAAATCATGGGTTACAACAATTTAAAGGTATATCCATTACAATCTCCAACCCTGGTCCCTTCGGACCACCCCGTAGGGTTTAACATTGCAGTGTTTTTCTGTCTGGTGGCCAGGAAATATGAATATTCACCACAATCTTTTTCTTTTTCTTTCTTTTTACTTAAACAATACTTACTCCCCTTGCCCCTGCTCTGGCTTGGACTTATCCACAGACTGCAGTCCCTTAGGGTTGTACCTGCTCCAAGTGGAGTCTCAGCTACAAGCCACAGTCTCTCCATGGGCCATGACCATAGACCTGCACCAGTGTGGCCTTACCCACAGCCACAGTCCCTTCAGAAGTAAATCAGCTCCAGCATGGCCTTATCCCTGGCCACAATCCCTCCAGGGCTGTACCTGTTCTACCATGGGCTTATCCATGGCCACATCTTTGAGGTGCTCCAGCATGACCTCATGCACAGCCACTGATGCTTCAAGGTGTACCTCCTGCAGCATGGACTAATCCATAGCTGTTGCGACGGAGGGAAGACACAGTCGCTCAATATGAGTGATCAGCAGACTTCGTTTATTGTCTCTTACAGTCACCTTTTATGCCTTGTTATAATTAGCTCATACATATTACAAAAGTTAAGCTCATTATTGGTTAGTTGCCTAAATACCAAGCCCGCCCCTAGTTTCTCTTCTGTAGTTTTCTGTTCCCACCTGCAACATTCTTTTCCCACCGCGATCTTCCTGTTATTAGTAACAAGGACAGCCAAAGACAGTGTATTTTGCTTTACTTCAGATAAGCTGAGAGCGATGTGCATTTTTGTCCAGCCAGCTGGACTATGTCTATGTGACCCTTTTCAGCTAGCCAGTTATCCACACACAGCCACAGATGCTTTGAGGTGTACCTTCTCCAGCATGGACTTGTCCTTGGGCCACAATCCCTTCAGAGGCATACCTGCTGCAGCACAGACATATCCATGGGCACAAACACTCCATGATATACCTGCTCAGGTATGGGCTTATTCATGGCCACAGGGGCTTTGGGATGTCCTGCTCCCACGTGGACTCATCCACAGGTCACAGTCCCTTTGACTGGAGTTCACACTGGAGTTCCAGCCTGTCCAGTACAGCAGCACAGAAACAGCAGCCATGCCCTGGCCACCTGCCAGCCCAGGCACATCACCACTGCTGTTATCAGAATGTTCCTGGGCACAGCACAGTAAGATGATAAGCAGTACAGCAAGCAGCGAAAGCAAGAAGCAGTCACTAACGAGCACTAGACTCTAATATACAGTGAGGCAAGCAAGCCCCATGGCAAGCACAGAAATCTGCCCCTAATAGCTAAACAGCAATAACAGCTATGAATTTGATCTAGCACATTCCAATCAAATCTGTTGTTTTCTCAAACCTTTCGAGCCCCACGTTTGGCACCAAAGAGGACTGTCGTGGTTTAACCCCAGCTGGCAACCAAGCACCATGCAGCCAGTGGCTCACTCCCCCTCACCCAGAGGGATGGGGAGGAGAATCAGAAAAGAATGTAAAACTCAAGGTTTAAGGTAAGAACACTTTAATAGGTAAAGCAGAAGCCACGCATGCAAGCAAAGCAAAGCAAGGAATTCATTCAGCACTTCCCATGGGCAGGCAGGTGCTCAGCCATCCCCAGGAAAGCAGGGCTCCATCAGGCGTAACGGTTACTCGGGAAGACAAACGTCATAATGCCAGATGTCCCCCCCTTCATCCTTCTTCCCCCAGTTTATATACTCAGCATGATGTCATATGGTATGGAATACCTCTTTGGCTAGCTTGGGTCAGCTGTCCTGGCTGTGTCCCATCCCAGTGTCCTGTTCCCCCTCCAGCCCTCTGGCTGGCAGGGCCCAAGAAACTGAAAGGTCCTTGACTTAGTATAAACATCACCCAGCAACAACTAAAACCATCAGCGTGTTATCAGCATTGTTCTCACATCATAGCCAAAACATAGCACTTTACTAGCTACTAATTTGAAAATTATTTCTATCCCAGCTGAAACCAGGACAAGTAAGCCCCATGATGTCATGCTATGTATATAAACTGGGGGAAGAAGGACAAAGGTGGGGACATTTGGCATTATGGCGTTTGTCTTCCCGAGTAACCCTTACGCGTGATGGAGCCCTGCTTTCCTGGGGATGGCCAGTGGTCCAATGTAGTCAATTTGTCAGGCCTCACCATATAGAAAACCCAGCCACCACCTTCTATTCCAGGGAGATTTTACTCATGTAGCTCACTTGATTGCAGCATGTTTCACATTCGTGGATGACCTGTGTGATGGCCTCCATGGTCAGGTCCACCCCTTGATCACGAGCCCATCTGTATGTTGCATCTCTCCCTAGATGTCCTGATGTTTCATGGGCTACAAATAGCTCACACTTACACTCTCAATCCAGGTCCATCTGAGCTACTTCAATTCTGGAGGGCTAGTCTACCTGCTTCTTGTTCTGATATTCTTTTGTGGCACAGCTCTTGGGCACTTGAGCACACCTTTACAGCAAAATGCTTTTTTTCCTGGTTAATGATGTCTTGCCACAATGCAGCAGCCCAGATGGGTTTACCCCTGTGCTGCCATTTGATCTTCTTCCACTGCTGTAGCCACCCCCATAGGGCATCAACCATCATCCAGGAGTCAGTATAGAGTACTGGACACTTTTCTTGTTCTGCAGTCTCTAGGGCTAGTTGGATGGCTTTCACTTCGGCAAACTGACTTGACTGTCCTGGTTTCGGCTGGGATGGAGTTAACTTTCTTCTTAGTAGCTAGTACAGTGCTGTGTTTTGGCTCTGATGTGAGAACAATGTTGATAACGCACTGATGTCTTTAGTTGTTGCTGGGTGATGTTTATACTAAGTCAAGGACTTTTTGGCTTCTCAGGCCTTGCCAGCCAGAGGGCTGGAGGGGCACAAGAAATTTGGAGCAGACAAAGCCAGGTCAGCTGACTTGAACCAGCCAAAGAGGTATTCCATACCATGGGACGTCATGCTTGGTATATAAACATGGGGGATGGGGGTGGGATGTGTTAGCTGGGGCCTGGGGATCCTTGCCCCAGGGACTGGCTGGGTATCGTTCAGCGGGTGATGAGCAGTTGTACTGTTCATCACTTGTTTTTTTCCTTTTCCCTTTTCCTTTGGATTTTATCCTTTCCCCCACCTTTCCATTATAACTACTGTTGGTTTTGTTGTTGTTATTGTTGCTGTTCTTATTGTTATTTCCTTTTTATTCTGTTTCAATTATTAAATTGTTCTTATCTCAACCCTCGAGTTTTACATTCCTTTCTGATTCTCCTCCACACCCCTCCGGGTTGGGGGGGAAGTGAGCAAGTGGCTGCGTGGTGCTTGGTTGCTGGCTGGGGTTAAACCACAACACTTGACTCACCCTCTCCTTCAGTGGCTTCAATGACTTGTTGTGTGGGACTCCACACAGCAGCTTTCCACTTCTGATGGTTTCCTACCACATGACAGGATCCATCAGTAAACAGACCATGGTGCCTTCCATCTTTGTGTAACTCATTATATGGTGCTGCTGCTTGGGCACAGGTCATCTCCTTGGGCAATGCTCCAAGATGTCTGCCTTCTGGCCAGTTCATGATCTCTTCCAGGATTCCTAGGTGGTTGAGTTACCCCATTTGAGCCCGTTGCATGATCAATGCTACCCATTTACTCTGCGTAGCGTAGGTTTCATGATGTGTAGAGAGGAACCTTCCTTTGAACATCCAAGTACAGCACAGGCAATCCTGGTGGCAAGAGGAGCTGGGCTTCTGTACCAACAACTTCTGAAGCAGCTTGAACCCCCTCATATGCTGCTACTATCTCTTATTCAGTCAGGGTATAGTAGGATTCTGATCCTTACACCCTGGCTCCAGAACCCTAGAGGTTGAACTTGGGTTTCTCCAGGTGTTTTCTCCCAGAGGCTCCAGGTGAGGCCATGCTCTTCACCTGCATTGTAGAGCACATTATGCACAGCTCTTACTGTCTGGACAGGCCCAAGAGCTACTGCATGAGCTATTTCCTTTATGATACACTCAAAGGCTTTTTGTTGCTCTGGGTCCCACTCACGATAGTTCTTCTTTCAGGTCACTCAACAGAAAGGGCTCACAAGTTGACTGCAACCCGGCATATGCATTCTCCAGAAACCCATGATGCCTGGGAAAGCTTGTTTTTCTTGTTAGCTGGTGGGGACATGGCTGTAATCTTACTGATCACATCCATAGGGTTATGATGATGTCCATCTTTCCATGAATTAGATCTCCCATGCAGATCCTTTGAGCTTGCTTTTTTTAATGACAAAACAAGCTTTCAGAAGGATCTGGATTATTCTTTTCTCTTTCTCAAACATTTCCCCTGCTGCATTGCCCCACATGATGATGTTGTCAGTTGTAGGAAGCGGAGACAGTGGATTGTTTTGACATTGATAATGTGCAGCTTTGGCCTTGCTTTGACTATGTGCAGCTGTGATCCTGCAGCAAAGAGGTAAATAACTTTGAGGGAGTATGAGAAGAAACCCGGATGAGACAGAAACAAAGGAGGAATGTGATCTCACCTCTAGAAAATAAGGATACAGTGTGAACAGCAGAGAGTAGCCTATAGTGAACAGCGGCTGGGTGCGTGGACAGTAGAGTTTGACCAATAATAAAGCTTTTAGCAGCGCGTGTACAGAGTATAAACTTATAAAAGCTGTAACTAACTAACAATAAAAGTCTTTGGTTTACCATCCTGGCAAAGTCCATGCCTCGTACGCCATAGTCAATATATTGCAGATGTTCAGGGGCTTTGCTCCGTTCCAGTACAGTCTGGATCAGTCCATGGCAAATGGTAGGGCTGTGCTTCCACCCCTGGGGTAGTCAATTCCAGGTATATTGGACATCCCTCTACATGAAAGCAAACTGTGGCTTGCATTCTAATGCCAAAGGAATTGGAAAAAAAAAAAAAAAAAAAGCATTGGCAGTATCATTTGTTGCATACCACTTGGTAGCCTTTGACTCCAATTAACACTGGAGTTCTAACATGTCCTGGATGGCAGCACTCAACAGCATCATGACTTTGTTCAGGCCACAGTAGTCCACTGTTAGCCTCCACCCTCCATCAGACTTTCACGCTAGCCATATGGGACTATTAAAGGATGAGGGACTCTTGCTGATCGCTCCTTGCCTCTCAAGTTGATAAATCAACTCATGGATGGGAACCAGGGAATCTCAGTTGGTGTGCTATTGCCCTTGGTGCACCATCATGATAGCAATCAACACCTGCTGTTCTTCAACACACCACAAACCCACCACAGAGGGATCCTCTGAGACATCAGGCAGATATTTAATCTTCTCTGCGTCCATGGCAGCTAAACAAAAGGCTCACATTGATACCCTTTTGGGTCCTTAAAGTCCCTTCCTCTTAAATAGTCTTTGCTGAGGATACATGGGGCCTCTGGGCCTGTCACAGTAGGATGCTTCTACCACTTGTTCCCTTTTAGGTTCAACTCAGTCTCCAACCCAGACAACTGTTGGGATGCCCTTGTTGTTCCAGAAATCCAGATGGGTTCTGCCTCCTTGTACCTGATGGTATTAGGGTACACTGTGCACTGGTGTTTACCAGAGCCTTATATTCCCATGGATCTGATGTGCCAGGCCATCAAATCCACACAGTCCAGTAAACCCATTCATCTGTTTTCTCTGCCTGGCCAGAGGTGGGGACCCTTTATTCTGGGTTGGAGTATTTGCTACCTGACTCCTGCAGTGTCAAGACCATAAGTCCCTTCACCAAAATCAAGAGGAGAGGCATTCTTAGACCTTCTTTTACATCTGGGGGATTGCTGGCTGCCTCCCACCATCTTGACAGCACCTGGAGTGGCAGCCTTCTTGGATGGCATCTTCTTAGCAGCTGTTTTCCCCCTCAGTTCACGTATACAGGCTTATAGCTTATATGTAGAGTCTCCAACCCATTTCCTTGTGTCCTCTCCCTGGTCACACAGGAAGAACCACAGGGTGCCACGCAGCAAGTGCCCGGGGTTCCCTTTCCTTCCAGGCAGGTGGAAAATGACTCCATTAGGTGCTTCTGGTAGCTGAAACACTAGCTTGTGGAGAAAAGAAGGAAGAGATTCTCTTTGAAACACCAGAGCTGGCAAGACAGTTTCTTCACAGTTGGTATCTTGAGGTCTGGCTAGTCCATCATCGCCAGGATGTTGGCATATGACACCAGTGCATTTCAGACAAAACTCTTCCACATGGCCCATGTATACCAGACATCATCTGGATCTTTGGAGACCTGGTTCTTGTCCGATGCTGCGATGGAGAGACGGGACGCTGCTTGATGCAAGCAAATGTCGATTTATTGTACGCAATCACGAGTTTATATGTTTTCAGAAGCTGCGCGCTTTAAACAGATTGGTTCTTTAAGCTAAGCATTGCAGGCTAGGCAATCCCTAATTGGTGGTTAACTACAAACAAAGGACACTTAAAGTAAGTGTTTACAGTCATCAATTAACAGCAAGGTGTTACCTCTCCTTGGCCCCATCCATTCCTCACTCCCCTATCCTCTCTCAGCATGACTCATCCTGTTAATTGTTATCTATTCACACTCCTTGTCCTCCCAGGGTTTGGTGCCCTACAAGTTCTAACACGTCTCCATTCATCAGGCTAACAGTGCTTGGACTCTTGTCCTTGAGGCCTTACCCTACAGTTCGAGTCGCTGTAGACAACCTCCACCACTGCTAATTCTCTCACATATTGGACACCTTCCTCAGCTGTGATCCACTTCCCTTAGTAATTTAAAAAATCTTCCCTGATGGGATATCTCGCCTTCACATAGAACAGGAGATGCCTAGAGAAGCCGTGGATTGTCACCTCTTTTCCGATTTCTTTCTCAGTTCCCTGGTCCCTAGCTAGGGATGCCACCTGCTGGGCTTTCTTACCTTCCAGTTCCTGACAGTTGCCTTCACTATCCCAGCATCAGAGAAACCAGGCAGCAATCCACTCACCTGGCTGGTGGCTGTAATTGTTCTGCATATCTCAAAGTTCACCCAGGGTTAGAGACCAGGTGGTTTCCACCTCTTGGGTGATTTCGGTCACTTCGTCCTGTTTCCTTGCTGAAGGACCAGCTTCTTGATTAGACCCTTCCTCCTCCCTTACTAATCAATGATATGGACCCCTTGACCTCCACTTCCCCTGTTTCTTTTTGACTACCGGGGTGATTAGTGTAGTTGGGGTTTGAGTCCCCATCTCAGCCATGGTGGTGTTAGATGTAGAAGCCCTCCTTACCCTGCTAACTCTGATGGTACTGGACAGAGGCTCAATAGGCATAGGCCAAGCCCTAAAACAGTATTAGGAGCTGCTGATATCCACCCACTCAAATCCTCCCACACACCCTGCCACCCAGGGATTGACTGCCTCAGGGCACGTTTCTCTGTCACCTCACCAAGTTGTTTACTGTTATGCCAGGAACAAACCAGATTCCACACACTCAACAACAAGCCAGTGATGTTAGCTAATGGGATCAAGCAGCTTACATAAGAATGTACAAGAACCTTGGGAGGCCATGCAGCAAAGCTAGCCATGTCAATCCCAGAGGAGATGAGGAAAGAGTTTTTTCTTTCCACAAAATAGCTCACACAGTACAGGAACGGCAATGCCAGGGCCATATGCCAATCCAAGATGCATGGCTATTTGTTGTAGCACAGGCAAGCTATCAGGCTGCAACAAGACTTTACCATTGGTCAGATTCTACTATCTGTGCTGTATCTCCTTCCTCCAGAGGTCAGACCACACTGCTGCTCCTCTATCCAACCCCCTCTCCCACAATCCTCAGGGCTATTTAACCACTTAGTGGGAACGAGCTACAGCTGCACATCATCCATGTCAATCAACCCACTTCCTCTGCGGTAAGACCACAGCTGCATGTTATCAATGCTAATCAACCCACTGCCTTCATTCCTCTACAATTCCCCCTTTTTGTTTTTAACCAAAAAGGCTGTGTCTATCATCTATTGTAGGGCTCTTGGCAGGATATGTGGAAAGGCTGTTCAGGTTGAGTTAAGAAGGAACAAAGCTACATCTGATTCAGCCTCCGCATCAGGGTCACCCAGATATTCTGACGCCCCTCTCAAGGGTTCTGTGGAACAGCCAGTATCTGATGTCCTCTTGTCAATTCTAGGATCTAAAACAGGCTTAACACACCTAGCTGGAAGCCACCGTGGCCCTGCATCTGTGGAGACATAAGCATACCCTCATCCCCAGGTAATTAAATTCCACGGGCCTGTCCATTTTCCCGTTTGTAGATCTCTCATTAAAACCTTTGCTCAGATAGGAGGATCTCCTCCCCGCAAAGACAAGAAACGTGAGATAATCACAGGACATTCTTTCCCAGCCAGCACAGTCAAATAATTCAACGTATACACAGCTTTCCATAGACAAGCATGTGGAGTCTCAGAACCCATTCCCCCTTTCTGTTTTTCAAGAAGTAGCTTTAAAGTATGATGAACACGTTCCACAATGGCTTGGCCAGTTGGGGAACGCAGGATGCCAGTAACATGTTCTGCCCCCCCAAGAGGCAAGGAACTTGGCCATGCGTGCAGATGAATATGCTGGTCCATTGTCTGTCTTGAGATGCTTCGGAACCCCCAGAGCAGCCCAAGCCTGTCGAAGATGTGAAATGGCATCCAGAGCCTTCTCCCCAGTATGGGCCGACGCCCACACAACTTTTGAGAAGGTATCAACGGAGACATGAACATACTGTAAACAACCGAAAGAAGGCACATGTGTGACATCAGTTTGCCACAGATCCAAGGACTGATATCCATGTGGATTGACCCCTCGTGGAAACATTAGTCTGGGACCCAATTGCTGACACCCTGGACAAGCAGCGATAATGGATTTTGCATCCACAAAAGATATTTTAAATTGACGGAGCAGTGCCCGAGCCCCCTGATGAAAAAATTGATGAGACATGAGGGCCTGTCGTATCAGATCCGGCACTGGAGGAGTCCAAGCGGGAGCTGCAAGAGCATCAGCACGGGCATTTCCTTCACAGATGAATCCTGGCAATCCAGTGTGACTGCAGACATGCAGGATGTAGCATCTATGTGTACGTTGACTCGCTATTACCCATAATGTTTTTAATAAAAAAAATAGTTGTTCTGAATTTACCTTGTTAAGCAGTGCACAGTCAATGAGTCGTGCAACATCCGCAACATAAGCAGAGTCTGTAACAATGTTTACAGCACATCAAGAAAACATTTTAAAGGCAACAGTGACAGCACTAAGTTCAACCAATTGAGGTGATCCCCGTGTCAAGTGTATCAACTCTTGCCATTGCTTTCCATCATACCAAGTGACCACTGCCTTTCCCGATTTCCCAGAACCATCTGTAAAGACCGTAGGGCCTTGCACTGGGCTATCTGCTAACAGCGGCTTTTGAAGTATCTGTATGTCCGAATAAGTTTGTAATAATTTATGACTGAGAAGATGACAGGATATTTGTCCCTTGAATCCTTCCGGAGCCAACTGAAATGGTAAACTGTTTGCCAAACACCAGCTTACATAGTCACGTTCAATGGGAATTATCAGGTAATTGGGATCTTGGCCCGTGAGCTGAATGCACCGCGTACGTCCTTTGGTGATTTTTGATACTAGCTCAATCCGAGTGCTCACTGTCTTCCATGGTTGTACAGATAAAAATAACCACTCTAAGACATGTAGCGGATCTTGCCAGCACTCATTCCATTGGCCCAACAATCCCGTGGGATGATAGTTAGCAATGACAATATATAAACTTATCGGAGTTTCTAAGTCTACACGGTGTACCCTTTTTTATTGCAGACCATCGGCCACCCTCTCTAGGGCTAAGCTGGCTTCCTTAGCTAGTGATCGGGGAGACATTAAATCAGTGTCAGCCTTCAAGAGATCAAAGAGTGGTTTCAATTGGTCTGTTGTAAGGCCCAAGTATGGCCTTACCCAATTTATGGTCCCTAATAATTTTTGCAAATCATTTAGGGTTCTGACGTTTACTGGGAGCTGGATAGACTGTGGCTCAAGCGTTTGATCTAGCACTTTAACTCCCAAGTATTTCCACGGGGCTTGCTGTTGAGTCTTTTCTGGTGCTATACATAGTCCAAAGGTGGCCAACGACTGCTGCAATACTGGATACGCTTGCTGAAGTTCAGCCTTATTTGCAGCTGATACAAGAACATCATCCATATAATGATAACAATATACTTGTGGAAATTGTTTCCATACAGGTGACAAAGCCTTTGCTACATACCATTGACATATAGCAGGACTGTTTTTCATACCCTGCAGCAACACCATCCATTGGTATCGCTTACAAGGAGTCATGTTGTTTCTGCTAGGAATTGAAAAAGCAAACATTTACCAGCTTCATGTAAAGGAATACTGAAAAAACAATCTTTTTAAATCGATTATCAAAATGTCCCAGTTTCACGGGATCATCGTTGGGGAAGGCATGCCCGATTGCAGGGCTCCCATTCCCTCCATTACATCATTTACTTTCCTTAAATCTTGTAACAAATGCCATTTGCCTGATTTCTTTTTTATCACAAACACAGGGGCATTCCAAGGACTATAGGAAGGTTCTAGGTGTCCTTGTGCTAATTGTTCTTTGACTAATTTTTGGAGGGCTACACGTTTTTTCCCTCAGGAAGAGGCCACTGTTCCACCCAAACAGGGGTATCTGTCTTCCAAGTCAAAGGCAGAGTAAGTCTTTGTACACACTCCATCACAGTGGTCCCTATTAAAAATCCTTCTGGGTACCAATAATAACTCCCCACTGTCCCAAAACATCCCACCCCCACAAATTCATAGGGACATCAAGCACATAGGGACAGATTGTTGCTGTCTGGCCCTCGGGGCTTCAAACTTGCACCATATACCAACTTTGGACGCTGCATCACACCACCCACTCCTGCCAATATGGAACCTGCTGAACAGACAGGCCAAGAGCAAGGCCAGATGTGCGCAGACATAATAGTTACATCTGCTCCCATGTCAATCATTCCAGTCACCTGTATTGCAGGAGGAGTCCCTTTGGCAAAGGTGATTTTACAGGTTAGAGTTGGTTGAGCATTTTGTATGCTCTGAGTCCAGAGAATTTGTGATGTTCCTGTCAAACTGAACCCTTCTTTGCCCTGGACTTTGTCATGGGCATAATTAACTTGCACGCAGAAAGGAATTAATTGTGCAATCCAGCTACCTTCAGCAATTGACACGGGGAGGGGGGGTGGGGGGGTCCACACCCTTGCTTGAATCTGACCCATATAATCAGCATCAATGACTCCTGGCAAGACAAACAAACCTTGTAATGTTACACTAGAACATCCAAGCAACAGCGCACTCATTTTATTGCCGATGGGTCCCACAGCACTCAGTGGGACCTTATGTACTTTATCATCCTCTATTGTGATGGCAGCTGCTGTGGTAACATCCAATCTGGCACTCCCTGAAGTTCAGGCTGCGAGTTGGCTGCATAAGCCTGGAATGGTTGTGGAGGATTCATTTCTATCATCACCACGGCTCCTCTCCCCATTCCCCTGCTTTCTGTTGCCACCTACAAGTAACTGTCCTTGAGTGTTAAATTTAGATCTACAGTATTTTGCAAAATGCCCTGGTTTGTTACACCAATGGCATACCAAACCAGAGCCATCAGCCCTTCCCTGCCTCCATCTCTTTGGACAGTCCTTCTTTAGGTGACCTTCTTGCCCACATGTGTAACAACAGTGAATGACCCTGACTGCAACAGCAAAGGTCTTTGCCAGACGCTCTGTTTGGAAGGCAGCAGTTCCCACCTTCCCACATACATCCATTCATTCTATTAAAGTGGGATTACGATTCACAATGCCTGCAACCACCTTTCTACAAGGTGATGAAGTTATGAAGTGGAGTCTGTGGCTGGGTAAAACCTAAAAAAATGAAAAATGTCTACAGATATTGGTGTTTTTTAAACTCAGTCTAATTTTTTTTTTTAGAGCATTTCATCATTTCTGCTGGGAGTAGGTGCAAAGCTCCAGCCACTAGAAAGGTACACAGTCAAATGTACAAACTAATTCCTAAGGTCCATGTTGTTATATCCTGTAAATTGCTATTTGAAATTAATTTTTTTTTTCCCAAAGGTTGACAGATAAATTTCTCTCTACTTTTACAGATTGTTCTGGCAAATAGACAGTAACCAAAAGCATAAAGCATAATTCAGTTATGAAACATTGTATTTTTGTCCAGTAAAAAAATTGTAGGCTTCTCCATCTATGATTTGCTACGGGTGAAATACACTCACCAACTCAAAGGAATTGATTTAGCACTGAAAAGAACTAGAGAAAATCCTGGAGAACAAGAGCTTGGCAGGAGCTGTGGAAAAAGCATTTAAGAGTAAATGCTCGGTCCTAAGGGGAACAGTGAACAGTTTAACAGACTTAGTATGCCAGGCAGATGGCAGCACTTTTTTCATCCCCTGCAAGCCCAAACAGCAGCCAGTTGCTCTCTTTAATAAGGTCTACACTCCTTGCATAAACTAAGCCAAACTGAACTTAATTAACTGAGGAATGGATTGTTTCTACATAAAGTGACAGTGTGGAATATTTTGATACAGAAGAGTAAAGGAGATGTGGGAACAATATGCATTTTTATTTTCTGCCCCAGTTTTCCCCACAGTACCCCTGAGGTTGCAGGGCATGTCTCATTGCTAGGGGAGGGCTGAACATGCCTTACAATGAGAATTCATTACCACTTGGACAGAAGCAAGAGCTGAAATGACATTTGGCACTCCCTTTTGAAGGGGGAGTTGTCACCTCAAGGGGTCAGAGATGACTAAAGACAAATTTTGAAGATAGCTTAGAACAGACTCAGAGATGTTCAGGTTTTGGTTGGAGCCTTGTTCTGAAGTACATAGCATGGCAGACAAGTTTCAGAGAATGCACCCCCTTTCAAGACTGATACATATTAAGGAAGCATCTTTGTGAAACCTAAAATAACAATGCCCATGATGGAAGCAAAGGGGAATGCAAGTTCCCAAAAAAACAGTCTGGGTAGTTCCAGAAATGCATTGGTTTGGATTATGCAATAATTACATAAGTATGGTGAGACACTCCAACCATTAGTAAAAGACATAGATACAATTGGTTTATTTTATTGGTTTTTATCTAGCTGGACTATATCAATCATTGATCTTTTCTTAATTAAATTTTGTACTTCTCAGCATTTGGTTCCAGATCTGAAACTTGTCAGGGTTCAAGGCTATTAAGACCCAGGAGTATGGTTTCAGTCCGTTAGGTTCACAGCTACAAGTCAGAAACTTGACTGTTGACAAACACTATTAATAAGTAAATAAAAAGGTATATTTCAAGCCAGGACTCTTTCAGGCTTGTGTCAAGCAGCGATTTAACTACATTTCTCTTTTCTTCTTTGTAGAACCAAGGTGCTAATCTTGAAGTCTTCACCCAGAATTGCGAGAGACTAACTATGGAGCCTGAAATAGAAAAGGAAAGCAACTTCATGATTTATGAGAGTGCAGGAACCATCCATCCAGCTTCAGAAGTGCTCTGTACTGAAAAGACATTACAAAGAATGCAAATTTACAGACCTGTTCTCAACACCATGCTTCTTGTGATAAGAAAGTAAATTGTCACCAACAAGTCTTCAGTGAGCAAAGAATTAATATTATTAGTAATGGCAACAAATCAAAGAATTACATTTAACCTTTTCCATTATGGGATACAGACTGTTCCTGATAAACAAGAATGTTTATGTGCTGTTCTCTTTTCTGCAAAGCTATGGTCTTCCTCCCTTGGCTCATCACAAATGTGTAGTTTTGACTCACACAGTAGCAATGACACATATTCTCTGCAGTCTGTCATGTGATTAATCTCTGTCTGAAGCTAATCCCAAGCCAGTCTTGAAATCTGGAGAACCTGGGTGCAGAGAAGATGCTGATATATCTGCAGTGCATGACAAGCTGTGGAAGCTTCTTCATGAAGAAGAGTCAGATTATCAAATCCCATTTGAAAACCAGGGCATCACAAGTTTAGATGTTAGGCCAACAGATAACAAAGTCACAGAACTGGACTTTGTACAGGAGACTGGTTCTGATCACCCTTTGGCAATAAATTTGCTATCAGAGGAACCTATTGTGCAACCAGCTAGTAGACAAAGAACAGAGGAAAAAAAAGAGAGTGCAGTGTTTCTAATATCTTACTTAAAACAGATGAAGCATGTAACCATGCATCCATAGGAAACATTTGTCTTGCACAAGTGGTAGAAACTGATAGTATATGTCTAGATTCTAGCACTGGAAATAAAATGGAAACACCATCCATTTGTGTTTCAGCAAATAGTATCATACATACAGATGAGTGCTTGGAGCAGAAGCCAAATCAAACTTTAACTGACAGTAATGGATCCATTCAAATGACTGTCGCTTGGGAAGGAAAGCTTACCATTAATAATGCTTCCCAAATTTGTGATGCAGATTCTCTTCAAAGATTAAAAAATGCTCAGTGTTAATTTAGCATGTGAAAAAGAAAACCCAGCTTACATGTCAGATAAGTTGCATGGGACAATTGCTTCATACTGAGCACAATACATCCTTGATAAACGAGTCTGTAACGGGTAAAGGGTGTCATTTTAGAGGCTGTTATCCAGCAAGAAAAGCATTGGCTTATTTCCCTGAAAAGACAGGCATTTTCACCAGTGAAAATACTGGTCAGTTTACACATGGAGAACACTCTTCCGTTAACACCATACATAAAAATTCTGAAAATAATTTACAAGAAAGAGGAGATCACTCAGACTTGGATGTGCAAAATGACACTAATTCTGACAGCTATCATCTTTCAAAAAAATAAGGACTGTCAAGTTTTTCAAGTTTTTTCTGATGCACAGAAATATGATTATGTAATGCAATTGCCCACTTTTAATTAAGACTCCTGAAACCATAACACAAAAAATCTACCCCAAAATACAGACCAGCTGACAGAAATAGAAAAACAAGAAGTGGCATTCACTCCCTCCCCTGGGGATCCATTTTTTAAGATATTTTTATGTAGAAGTGCCCAGATACAAACCTTGTCAAACAGGAGAAAACCAGAGAGAGATTTGCATGGGTGATGAACAAAGGGCTGGAACTTCCTGTGACTCAGGAGTTAGTCATGTTTCAGAGAGTCAGGCTGCACTTTCCCCTCATAATACATCAGAACAAGGTGAAGGTGCTGTCAACAAAAAATACAAGTCTGATGAAGGGTTAAAAACTGATTCTTCAAAAAAAAAAAAAAAGTCAGGCATATGCATCTGTAAGTGTAACATCAGTTAGTCCCCCACTGCCTAGAAAGACTCAAAATGAGTATCACAGCATAGCAAATTAAGATTATAGAGATACCAGTGATCAGTTTGGATATCCAACAAGGGACTGTAAAAGAAACATTACCATTCTTCACACCTGTAAGCCAGTCAGAGAGCCATCTTACCAGTATATCATCAATGGGGTGTCTTGGCACAGGAAGTCAGGTAAAAACCAAATCCACACAAACTGTTGTCAAAGTAGATGAAAATTTGAGTAGGCTGGAAACTTTCTGCAAAGCATTGAAGGATCAGCTCCATAGGGTGCCTGAAGAAAATGAGGAAGCAGTCTTGTGTGAAAATAAAAGATTCTAAGAGCTATTGGATATAACCCAGATGAAGCTCCTTTGCACAGTTTAGCTAGCTCTAAGGCTCAGAGACAGTTTATGAATATTAGCACTAAGCAGTCCTGTCCTGACTTGATCTCTTCCAGCAAGTTAACTGAGGTTGATAATTGAATTAAGTCTATGGAGTATGATAAAGAAGTCATGACATCAGAGAGTAGTAACTGGTTTAGTTAATTTGCCACCAGATGATTCAGGGAACAACCAGTATTTTCAAGAACCACCATCATGCAGCAGAACTCAGCCATTCTCCTTAGTGTCAACCCCATATGATCTGTTCCCAGTCAATAAGGAAAGGCTAAGAAATCAGGAAGGGTCAAAATCCTACCAGACATCACCAGCTGTTGCTGAGACTGAGCCCATCAAATATAAACAAGACAAAGCAAGGAGTGGGCCTTCATCTGCTGGAGCCAAGAAGAAATTGCCACCAGCAACGCTGTCAAGAAAAGCCTCGACTGGAGGAGAGAGGAAATGTCAGCAAGGATCCTAGCTGTGTTGATAAGTCTTTGAAGAGTGAGACAGGCATGATTCATAAAGAAGATAGAAAAGAGCAAAGGAAAATAATTTTGAAGGATAACAAAGGTAAGACAAAACTGATTTTCATTTCTGTCCTTTCCCATCATTCTGGCTACACTATAAAATTCAAATTTGTTAAACACACTGCAAGCCTACTTTGGTCTAAATTGTGTCAGCTGAAGGCATCCTGCCCTCACCAATTTTAATTTCTAGTTCTGTGAACTTAGTAACTACTGCTGTGCCCATGCCACAGAGCTGAACCCTCCAACATCCTTTTCCTAGCTGGCGAATATTAAATTTATGAATTTTAACCTGTTTGAAATAGTTACTTCTTCATTGGTCTTTTCAATTAACTTTTCAGGGATGTATAGCATAATGGAACCAGGTGAGCTTGTAACTGAGTAGAGTTAACTGGAGCCTCCCCCATCAATTGTGGAATCCCTGCCCCAAGATGTGGATCATCCTGGGGGTATTCCAAATTCATCAATGATTGCTCATTTGCCAAGCACCTCCAATTTGACTCAAACATTAACATTTGCATAGGGGTCAGTATAATTTGTGCAATTGAACAGCAATCGTGAGCAGTAAGTTCTGCTGTGAAAGTACTACGTAACAATGACTGAGCATAGGGTGAGCCTATTCCATACTGTATACAGGTTGATCTTAACTCTTATCACTCCCCAGTTGAAAGCTTCCCACTCTGGGGGAGCATTACCATCCTTTCAAAGCACTGGGGAGGCTAACACCCTGCCCCCCATGGCAGTTGCAGCATCGATATCCCTTTCCATGAGTGCTTGCTCCCGCATCTTTTTCCAGATTTTAGCAGGATCTGGTCCCAATGATGTAATTTGGACTGGTTGTTGAACATGACCCGAGGTCTCCTCCGATAAACCCATCGCAGATAGGAAATGGGATGATGAGTAGATCTCCCTGTCGCCCCAAAAGGAACAAACTCTGCCCGCTTGACCTGGCGCCGCTCTGCTCCTCCTGCCGGCCTTGACTGCATGAATCAGGTGACAGCAGAGAATCCAATGGCACCAAAGGTACCTTACTGGGCACCATCTCTGCAACCGGGGGATGTGGCCATTTCAACTGCAGCCTTTGTCTCCTTGTCCACTTCTGATTGTTCTAGTAAATCAAAGACCAATCTCCATGTTGTCAATGACATTGTAGCAATTTTGTCCCCTCTTGTGGCAGCCCCAAAAAGTAACAGTCCAGCACTTTGCCATATCTGAATGCTTGAGACATTTTTCACTGACTGGCAAATTATTCCTTTTATACCACCCCTAGCAGAGTTCTTATTGCCATCTCATCATACTTTATGCCTTTATTTTCAAATATTTCCATTAGCATTGTTAATATAGGGTTTATTTCTCTGTCCACATCTGATTGTTCTAGCAAATCTATGATCAATCTCCATGCTGTAAACAAAGCTTTGGCAATTTTGTCTCCCCTCAAGGCAGCCTCAAAAAGTAACTTTCCAACACTTTGCCATATCTGAATGCTGAAAACCTTTTTCACTGTAACTGGCAAATCATACTTTTTACACCACACTAGCAGAATTCTTATTGCCATTTTGTCATATTTTACACCTCTTTTTTCAAATATATCCATAAGCATTGCAAATATAGAATTTGTCTCCCTATCAACTTCTAATTGTTCTAGTAAGTTCAAGACTAATCTCTATGTTGTTAGCAACATTGTTGCTATTTTATCGCCCCTCAAGGCAGCCTCAAAAAGAAATTTTCCAGCATTTCACCATGTCCAAACACTGGAAACATTTTTTTAGCATAATTGGCACATCATTTACTTTGCACCCTCCTAGCAAAGCTTTTACTGCATTTTTGTTATACTTTACACATCTTTTTCAAATATGTCTCTAAGCATTGTTAAAGTGGAATTTATTCTTCCATAGCCATATCAATTAGTCCTCATCTACATCAGGTACCAAAAATTGCAATTTGAGTTAAGATGGACAACAAATACTGCAATACACCCATATCAATTAGTTGCAATGGCTCACCTCTCACATTGTCTGTTATGGGTTGCAGGTTCTCCTGCTTGTCTCAGCTATGTTGGGCACCAGTTGTTGCAGCCAGAGTCCAACTCAGCCAGCCTCACACGGGGCACCAATTGTTGTAGCACAGGCAAGCTATCGGGCTGCAACAAGGCTTTACCATTGGTCAGATTCTACTATCTGTACAGTAGCACCTTCCTTCAGAGTTCAGACCACAGTACTGGAAACAATGCTACACCCAACCCAACAATCCTCAGGGCTATTTAACCACTTAGCAGGAACCAGCTACAGCTGCACATCATCCATGTCAATCAACCCACTGCCTCTGAGGCAAGGCCACAGCTGCATGTTATCAATGCTAATCAACCCACTGCCTTCATTCCTCTACAGCTATTGCTTTTATCAAAATGTTCCAAGGCACAGAAAAACAGATAAGCAGCAGAGACAACAGCAAAAGCCAAAAGCAGATGCTTACCAGCCCTAGACTCTAATATACAGTAAAGCAAGCAAGCTCCATTTCTAGCACAGAAGCATGCCAATTAACAACTATAACAACTATAGCATGCTCAGATCAAAACTATTGTTATCTCAAGGCCCATGCTGGGTGCCAAATATGGACTGTGGTAGGCTAAACAGCCAAACGCCCACCCAGCTGTTTGCTCTTTACCCTCTCCCATGAGATGGGGAGAAAATAGAAGGAAGGTAAGAATTCTCATGGATCGAGATAATGACAGTTTAATAGGGAAAGCAAGTCATGCATGCAAGCAAAGCAAAAAAGATTAATTCCTTCACTACTTCCCATCCGCAGACAGATACTTAGCCACTTCCTGGAAAGCAAGGCCTCAGTACGCATAATGTTTTCTTGGGAAGACAAATGCCATAACCACCAGTGTCCCCACTTCCTCCTCCTTTCTCTTAGCTTTTATTGCTGAGCACAACGTCATTATGGTATGGAATATCCCTTTGTTATTTTGGACCAGCTGTCTCAGCTATGTCCCCTCCCAAGATCTTGCCCAGCCCCAGCCAACTGGCCTTTGGGGATAGGGTGTATCACATGCTGGTCCAAGACTGGAGCGAGGTTCTGCTTGTATTCTCGGGAACAGAATTAAGACTCAAAACAGAGTCAAGAGCCAAGGAACTTTATTTGCCTGACAACAGGTTTGCAAATGCAAAGGAGAGAGTGAGAGATAAAGAGAGAAAGGAAGGAAAGAAAGAAGGAAAGAATGAAAGAGTTCACAGCAATAGCTACCACCCTGGAGCTGTGGTGTCCCAATAGTCCGATTCGTTTCCAAGTCCAGTGGGGGAATGTTCCATCCAATGTTGGTTGGTTCCCTTCTTTTATAGGGTTGTCACGAGCTGTTCTGCTTAACCACACCTTCCACCCGGCAGTGGTGTTCATGCTCAATACCGTCAGGTGGTCCTCAGAGGTCTCCAGACCCCTCGATCCCCCCAACCCCACGTCTGGATGCATGCACAGGGGGTTGGTTAAGTTTCTCAGGATTAGCTCCTCCCCCCCCCCATTGCTCCGTGGTGTCAGTTGGTGGGTTTCCTGCCTTAACAATGTTGAGATAAACATTTCCTGTGGTGATGGTGTTGGCTTCCTGCCACAGATAAACATTTGGTGTGAGTTCCCTGCTGTAGCAATGTTGAGTCAAACATCTGCTGTGGTGATGGTGGTTCTCACCGACAGTCTCTTACAGGGGGGTGGCGTTTGGAGAGAGTCATGATGGTATGGGAGCACTGCTCACCAGTAGCCAAAACACTGGTGCGTTATCAACACCCTTGTAGCTACCAATACAAAGCATAGCACTATGAAGGCTGCTATGGGTGAATTAATTCCATCCCAGCCAGACCCAATACAACAGCATGCAAAATCCTAAATGTTGCTTTAATTTAAATCAGGCACACTGAAGCCAAGAGGTAAAAGGCCACTGAGTTACAGAGATTTAGAAGGCCTGAGGGTAAATATAATCATCTTTGGAAATCTGAGGAACAGAACAGTGCCAAGGAAATGCTGGACTACAGCTCTCTTCTCCTCAAATATTTATTTGTGTTTCCAGTTACTGATCTTTCATGCTATTTCCTTCAGCAGACACATGAGACACTTCAAGCAGCTCTATCAATATAGAAACAGAAAAAGAGAGGAGAATACTGGGATTTAGCTAGAGCATATAAACACAGGATAAAGAAAAAGGTCAACTAGCCAGAGCATTCATTCAATGCAGCAATTTAATTGTGGGCTCACCACCATGAAAGATTGATAGAACAATTACCACCAGCGTGTATTACAGGCTTTGATTCAGTGATGTACCACAATGCAAGGGAAAGCAATAACGCTCTGTGAGCATTCATCAAAAGTTGATGATGGATGCACACAAAAAATTCCAAACATTCAGCATATTTCAAGAATATTAACACTCGTTACGTTTTCACAGCAAGTGAATTTAAACAGAACATACAAGGCTATTTGTTTAGTTTTAGAACAATAAGAAAACACTAAAGAGGTAATGTTTTATGCTATCAAGAAATTCCTCTGAAGAATATCCGTCTTTTACTTAGAGCCCTCTTTTCAAACTGAGCACCACAGTAAAACTGTTATCCTTCCACTTTGAACAGTGATTAAAATGGACTGTATGGCACTGAGCCAAGCTGAATGTGAATGCTTTCCTGCAGTGGCACTTTCTTAGTTTCCCATTTCCTAACAGGGGTTATAAAAGTCTTGTCAGTACCAGCAACAGTGATTAGAAGGTAAAAATGCACATACAAAACTGTCGTGGTTTAACTCTGGCCAGCAACCAAGCACCACGCAGCCGCTTGCTCACTCCCCCTCACCCAGAGGGATGGGGAGGAGAATCAGAAAGGAATGTAAAACTCAAGGGTTGAGATAAGAACAATTTAATAGGTAAAGCAAAGGCCATGCAAGCAAAGCAAAGCAAAACAAGGAATTCATTCAGCACTTCCCATGGGCAGGCAGGTGTTCAGCCATCCCCAGGAAAGCAGGGCTCCATCAGGCGTAACGGTTACTTGGGAAGACAAATGTCATCGCTCCAAATGTCCCCCCCTTTGTCCTTCTTCTTCCCCCAGTTTATATACTCAGCATGATGTCATATGGTATGGAATACCTCTTTGGTGAGTTCGGGTCAGCTGCCCTGGCTGTGTCCCCTCCCAATTTCTTGTGCCCCTCCAGCCCTCTTCGCTGGCAGGGCCTGAGAAACTGAAAAGTCCTTGACTTAGTATAAACATCACCCAGCAACAACTAAAACCATCAGTGTGCTATCAACATTGTTCTCACATCAGAGCCAAAACACAGCACTGCACCAGCTACTAAGAAGAAAATTAAATCTATCCCAGCTTGTTGCATTAAAGGGGAATGGAATAATTTAGCAGGAAATAACCGCCCCTCCCTGCCTTCCGACTCTCACCGAGGTGGGAGGTTGGGTGCGGCTAGGGTTAAATTCTAGGTGATGTCCAATTTACCACTATCAGTCCAGTCGCGTCTAATATGTATATTAAACTACCACGGTTCTGGATACACTGATAGCAGTCTGCACTGCCAGTCCAGTTGTGCTCATGAACTAGCACGGCCACACTCTAGGGTATGGTTGCGTTCAATGAGAAACTGCAACAACCAGCTACTTAACAGTGCAGTTTTATTAGCAACAGATATACAGGTTCTTTGGATTGCCAGTGATAGAGACTGTCTGCAAAAAGGCACGTGCAAGTAAAATATTATAAAGTCTAAAATGTGTGGAAAAGTTACAACAATACAGCCTGGCTACAAGCATTAAAAAGTAACTCTCTAGAGAGATTTCTAAGTTTCCCAAAGAAGCACTTAATTTAAGTCTCACCCAAGGTGTCCCAAGGGGGGGAGAAGAAAGGCTCAGTCTGTCGGCCGGTCCCAGGAGTCTGTCTCCGTGGTGTCTTCCCCATTTGTCCCCTCATTCATTTACTTTTTATACTCCTCTTACTCACACGTGGAGGTTGAGTGACTCTAATCATACATTCCTTTATTATGATTGGGGTAAAATTCTCTCACTTTCATTTAAAGAAACAGTTCATTTTAAATTTACTGCTCATGCTCCCCCAGCGGGGGATTCACTCTCTTTGGGGGGGCCATTTGAGTAGGAGGTCTCGATCTCCCACTACCACAATTATTTTATCCTAGCATCCTTGACTTTTATCTCTTCAGCAGTTTGTTTTCTTTTAGCAGTTAGCATGTACTTGTTAGAAAGCTTATCTTTTCTTTGAAGCGCTAAAGGAGCCTAGTTCCTGGCCCTCTCTCGCAGATAATGACCCTCTTGCTTGGTCTTCGCCACAGTTGTTGACCCAGCAATGGGCATCTTCTCATATATTTTACAGCCGCTATGCAGCTTATCAGCTGTATGGTACCATCACGTTCCCAGTCCTGCAGGGAGTACAGCAGAGCCTGGCCGTGGTGTCTCCACTCTGCTCCACCCTCCGCTACTCCTCTAGGATAGCAGATTGTGTTGCTTAGGGAACTGTGGTGATGTAGATTCTGTGCATGCCGACTGTTTGAAAGTGGCAATTGTATTTTTCCCTAAAGGGTTGATATAATATTAGATCTGTAATTCCCCCCTCCAAGCAATTTCAAAACACAGCTGAAACCAGGACAAAACCCCACCCCACCCCTTAATTTCTATATTGAAGGATTCAAAGTAATAATGACTAAGTTTGAAGCTTTAACTTCTCTAGGAATAGCTAAGTGGATTTGCATTTCATGTTATAGGTCCTAACAACTTTCTCCTGGCATTTATGTTCCCTGTCTAATTCTTTATTTTGACCAGAAGGATATAACCTAGCACTAATTAGCCTTTATGTTGCTTTAAAGCCATACAGATCATTTCTCAAAACAGCCTCATGAGAAATCCTATTTAGTATCCTTCAACAGACATGCAAATCAGTTACTTTGTCCCAATGCCCCACATTTTCAGTCCTGGTTACGTCTAACATAGGTCATATTCATGGCAAAGGTATTAGTTTAAGTTTTCACATTTCTGTTCCCTTTCACTCTATATGTTTAGATCCTTCAGGGAAAACACTTTCATTTTCTTCTGCCTTTTTGTCTCTAAAGTATTCTGAAGTTGTTATGCTGCAGATATGACCTAGAAAATGGTAAGAAAATAATGTCTGTTTTTAGTGAATATTTCTAGGACTGAGGTAATGACCTCTTTCCACATTTTCTGACTTGTTCCTCTCTCCCCTTTTAATCCTATTTTTTTCCTGACTTGATCAGTACAAAAGTAAGCAAATGTCAAAACTTCAAGAAGCTCATATGATTACAGGCACCCTTAATTTGAAAAGAAACATTCACTCAATTTGCAGAATGCTTCAATCAGTAGAAACATGATCACATTTATCCCAGGCATTAACAGAGATTGGCAATTTGCTCATCTCTTCCCTTGTCAGATCTTGTACATCTTGTAAAGACCCAATATATTTTAGGCTTTTCCTGTACCTTACATGACTTAGGAAGCCAAAGCTACTGCTAAGCATCCAATGAAATAGATTATCAGATCAGTCCATTAACTGGGCAGGTGGATAAAACATGGGCGGGTGATAAAAAGAAAAATGGTTGGGGAGGTATATATGGATGCATGTGTCTAATTTGTGAGACTTTACTCAGTCCCAGGTTACGGAAGTTTATCAGTGCATTTCTTCCCTTCAGTAGCTCACACGACCATGACTTTTCAATGCAGAACTCACAATAGCTAGGCACACATTGCTTAAAGCAAGGCTTGACTATCTCCGCACATGCCAACTTCGACTTTGATGTCAGCAGAGAACTTTTCCTGATGAGTGAGTGGGGACTTTACACAGAACACTGCCAGAGTGTCTAGCTGGAATTTAAGAGGCTGAATTTTAAATCACAATGCTGTTCACTGATGTGGTGGTTTGACCCTGGCTGAATGCCAGGTGCCCACCAAAGCCACTCTATCACTCCCCCTCCTCAACTGGACAAGGGAGAGAAAATATGATGAAAGGCTCGTGGGTCAAGATAAGGACAGGGAGATCACTCAGCAATTACTGTCATGGGCAAAACAGACTCAACTTAGGGGAATTAGTTTAATTTATTACCATTCAAATCAGAGTAGGGTGATGAAAGCTAAACTCAAGACTTAAAAACACCTTTCCCCTACCCCTCCCTTCTTCCTGGGCCTGATTTCTCTACCCCCTCCCTCCAAGTGATGCAGGGGGACAGGGAGTGGGAGCTACAGTCAGTTCATCACACATTGTCTCTGCTGCTCCTTCCTCCTCACACTCTTCCCCTGCTCCAGCGTGGAGTCTCTCCCATGGGAGACAGATCTCCATGAACTTCTCCAATGTGAGTCATTTCCATGGGCTGCAGTTCTTCACAAACTTCTTGTCCTGGTTTTGGCTGGGATAGAGTTAATTTCTCTAGTCTTCCTTTTATCACTGATGTACCTATAGAAGCTTTTCTTATTGGAACCATAGTCAGACTGTTGAGGGAATTACACCATGTGCCAGGAATTATGCCACAGTCAACAGGGCTTGGCCCTAGGTTCCTGCTTGAAGAAGATGAGTTGCCAATTCGCTGAGTAAATAAGTTGTTTATTTATCTGACATGCAGAGCAGCTTGAGCTGGGTGCTTCCAAAGAGAGACCCTGAACAAAGAAACCCCTGGGCAGTTATATTATACCTTTACAATCTAAATTTCCCACCCCTCACACAACAGTTCTTACTAGTATTAATATTAGGGTCTGGGGTCTTCCTGTTCTTCATTGGGTCCCTTCATTGTCTCTAGGCGGGCTGTTTCTTCTCTTATCTCTAAGGTTACTGCATCAGCTGACAATGGTAGTGGCCTTCCTTGCTTCCTTATCTTCCAATTTGAACCAGCTCTGGGGCCTCCTTTTACTTAACTAGGTAAGTTCAGAATATCTAGGTGAAAATTCACAGCTTGTAGCCTAAGGCTTCAGCAGATTTAGCTACTAATGCTAAGCAAGTTACGCTGAGCAAGTTATGCTAAGCAAGTTCTATATAAGTAGTATACCAAATCGCACGACGGTCCCCCCTTTTGTTTTTATAAGCATACCTGTCTTATAAAGGGTCATCAAGGAGGGTACATCTACACCCTTGCATGCTCCTAAGTATTATATTTCTTAAACAAGTCTGAACACATTGAAAAAAGCAACAGAACAATAAGAACATAACAAATACAGGAAGTAAAATCTTAATAATAGTGGCTAATAGGCTTGATAACCAAGAATTAATTCCCCAGTGGCTGAACAGTGTTTCCCATTAATGTTTTGAGGGACCTGGGTGTAGATGGGAAACTAACAATTGAATAGTTAGCATCTGTTATCGCTTTGCCCATGTTATTGACATAGAAACAGCGAGATTGACTAATAGCTACACAAACACCTCCTTGACTGGCTAAGAATAAATCTAAATACATTTGGGTTTGAAACACCATTTTAGATGTTCCGCTATTGTTTGTATGGAGGCAAAAGCCAGATTAGAGTTAGCTAGTGTACTATTAATAAAAAGTGTTAATCAATGAAAGAAGCCCAGGGAGTATATGGTTCCTGAGGTTGGCCTATTAGGGTCGCTACCCATTCTGGCACAATTATTTTAGTTCTTGATAAATGTAAATATATACAAAGTATTACTAAAAAGGATCTAAGGAGTATTAAGAGTATCAATATCACAAGCTCCCACATTGTGGGAAAATCACCTTGAGGGGGGGAACTAGAGAAAAATTGGGTCCTAATAGAAGCGTAGTATTACAGAAAGCTTTTTAGGGTAAAATACAGCTATTGCCTTTTGAACAGTTGGCATGCATGGAATCTACATCACCACAGTTCCCTAAGCCACACAACCTGCTATCCTAGAGTAGCAGTGGAGGGTGGAGCGGAGTGTATTGTTTGTAACTTTTCCATGCGTTTTGTGCTTTATAACTTTTTATTTGCACATGCCTTTTTGCAGACAGTCACTATCACTGGCAATCCAAAAATATGTATATCTGTTGCACAAATAAAACTGCACTGTTAAGTAGCTGGTTGTCGCAGTTTCTCATTGAACGCAACCATACCCTAGAGTGTGGCCGTGCTAGTTCATGAGCACAACTGGACTGGCAGTGCAGACTGCTATCAGTGTATCCAGAACTGTGGTAGCTTAATATACATATTAGACGCGACTGGACTGATAGTGGTAAATTGGACATCACTTAGAATTTAAACCTAGCCGCACCTAACCTCCCACCTCGGTGAGGAGAGTTGGAAGGTGGGGGTGGGTGGGCGGTATTTTCTGCTAAATTACTCCACCCCCTTTAACGCAACACACATATAATCAATATAAAGGCTATATGACTAGACCTAAACAGGCTGAGCATTACAGATGTGTGTAATTCATCTGGATGTTTTTCCCAAATTATCAATACCCTGTATTGTTGCAAAGCTCATATAACTGTTAGTGGCTGGTGTAGTATGCATGCACAGCACCAGTTTATGTGTCCAGAGGCGCTTTCCCTAGTTATACTTCCTTGACTTCAACTCTGTGAACAATGTTCCCAATGACCTTTAAAACAATTATTAGTACACCTTCTAGGATGACATGGGCCACAATTGTTTCAGGATAACTGAAGCCAACCATGCTGATAAAACCTGAGTTGTTCTCCTCTTGGGGAATTGCTTGGATATACAGCAGCTCTATATGGATGATGAATACACCAAACAGGACACTGTCCTCTTTTAACAGTATCTAATAGTCCACTTGGCCACGCTGCAGGAGCCGAGTCTCTGGTCCAGGTACTTTCCTCTAGAAAGGAAACAAAACCAACATGGTTCTGGAATTCCTTCTTCCTTAGGGAATTACAATGGTCCTGGCTTTAATCTCCACAGCAGGTTTGGTGGGGTTCTGCATGGCTGGCTGTTATTCATTTAACCAATGTTCCTTTAGGAATTTGTTTAATGTATGAGTGATGAATCCAATTCTCTTTCCCAGTAACTTTTACAGCAAAATAAAAAGTTAATAGCACAGTATATGGACCCTCCCATTTATGGTCCAACTTCATTTTGCAAGAGCGGACTTTTATCATTACTGTATCCCCAAACTGGGTATCATGTATCTGTGTTCCTGCTGGTACTGGTTGAAACCATTTGGCTTGTGCCATATTTTCTGGTAGATGTTTTTGTATTCCCAATCCAAGTCTCATTCATCTCCATCTAAGAGATTGGTCCTAGTGGGGCAAAGGTCCCAGGTACAGCTAAATGCCTGCCAAACACTTTCTGCTGGTCACAACCCTAGAGGTTGGTGAGGGGTATTACTAATATACCATAGCACTATTCCTAAAACTTCAGGTCATTTCAAACCCAGTTGACTACAAGTTTGAGCAATTTTATTTTTAAGAGTCCTATTCATTCTTTCCACTTGTCCTGAGGACTGCGAATGATATGGAACAGGTAGCTGTCGCTGTATTCCTAAACTTTTATAAATGTTGTTTAGTATTTCCGCTGAAAAATGAGAACCCCTATCGGATTCTATGGTTTCAGGTATTTCATATCTGGGAATGATTTCCCGCAAGAGTGCTTTGACCACTCCCACAGTATCAGCTTTCCTGGTGGGAAAAGCTTCTACCCATCCTGAGAGTTGATCCACAGTCACCAGCAGGTGCTTAAGTCTGCTCACAGGAGGCATGTCAGCCTAATCAATTTACAGGTTTGGGAATGGGAACCATGCCCACGGTCATCCTCCAGCCTTCTGCTTGGATTTTGAGTTGGAAAACGTCCAACATGTGGGACAAGAACTCACAATCCTTTTTACTGCCATATGTATTCCTGGAGCTGCCCACATTATCTCATTCTGGTTAACAATTGCTACCACCCCTCCATGTGTTTTATCATGAAACCCCCTAGCCAAAGTCATTACATATTTTCTTGGTGAAATGGATTTTCCTCCAATAGTCCAAATTCCAGTTTCATCTTTCACAGCCTCCCAACTTCCCCATCAAGCCCATTCTTCCTGAGTGACCTCTGCATATATTTGGGCTGCATTATTGATATCTGGCCAATCACTAGTAGAGGGAGTTGTTATAGCAGTACACTTGTATATAGGTTGGCAGGCAGCAGCTTTTACTGCTTTATCTGCCAATTCATTATTCTTTTCAGTTTCACTGGATCCTTTGATATGAGCTGGACAGTGTACTACAGCAATTTCCCTTGGAAGATTGATAGCTTCCAACAGCATCAAGATTTCAGACTGTCCTGGTTTTGCCTGGGATGGAGTTCACTTTCTTCTTAGTAGCTGGTGCAGTGCTGTGTTTTGGCTCTGATGTGAGAACAATGTTGATAGCACACTGATGGTTTTAGTTGTTGCTGGGTGATGTTTATACTAAGTCAAGGACTTTTCAGTTTCTCAGGCCCTGCCAGCGAAGAGGGCTGGAGGGGCACAAGAAATTGGGAGGGGACACAGCCAGGGCAGCTGACCCGAACTCACCAAAGAGGTATTCCATACCATATGACATCATGCTGAGTATATAAACTGGGGGAAGAAGAAGGACAAAGGGGGGGACATTTGGAGCGATGACATTTGTCTTCCCAAGTAACCGTTACGCCTGATGGAGCCCTGCTTTCCTGGGGATGGCTGAACGCCTGCCTGCCCATGGGAAGTGCTGAATGAATTCCTTGCTTTGCTTTGCTTGTGTGTGTGTGGCTTTTGCTTTACCTATTAAATTGTTCTTATCTCAACCCTTGACTTTTACATTCCTTTCTGATTCTCCTTCCCATCCCTCTGGGTGAGGGGGAGCGAGCAAGCGGCTGCGTGGTGCTTGGTTGCCGGCCAGAGTTAAACCATGACACAGACCCATTAGAAATATTTTTTTTCCCGCTGAGGTAAGGAATCCTTATTCTTTCCATAGCATACCCATTGCATGACACACTTCAAAGGTATATTTAGAATCAGTATAAATAGTTATCTGTTGATTACATCCCCACCAGGCTGCTCTTGCTAAAGCAGTTAATTTAGCCTCTTGGGCACTCACTAAGGGTCACAGAGGTTTTAAGTACCTCTAAGTTTCTCACCACTGCATAGCCCGTGTGTCATTTTCCATTCATGTAATACAAAGACCCATCGGTGGAAAGGGTTAGATCAGCATTCTCCAGAGGTTGATGTCACAGATCTTCCCGTAGGTGGCTGGAGTGGAACACTACCATAGCACAATCATGATGTGGCTCACCATTGGAGGGAACAGGTAGTAAATTTGCAGGATTCAAAACATTACATCTTTTTAAAGTAATATTTTCTGCATTTTAAACTGTTAATCCATAGCAACGTGCTCTTTGTGGGGACAATGCTTGTGTAGCATGTTGTTTAAGAATCAGTTCTACTTTGTGCGGGACATACACGGTTGTTGGGTGACCGAGAACTAATGGTTTGCTCTTTTTCGTGATAGTTGCTGTTGCTGCTATTGCTTTAGCACAGGAATTATTCCCCACCACTACAGGATCCAGATGAGTAATAAACCACAGGGTGGCGATGTGGATCTAGCTTTTGAGTAAGGACTCCACTAGCTAGTCCTTTGTTCTCATGCACAAATAGTTCAAAGGGCTTGGAGTAATCCGGCAATCCCAATGCCGGAGCAGAAGCTAAAGCTCCTTTTATAGTTTGGAAAGTCTTTTCTCTCTCTGGACATCAACTTCCTCTGCCTTGGTAGCATCTGTCCATAGCTGGCTTAACTCCTCTAGCCCCAGTATCCAGGGTCTGCAGTATCCTATTGTGCCTAAAAATCCTCACAGTTGTTTTCTTTGTTACCGGTTGAGGTATTTCTACAATAGCCTGGACCCATTCTAGGTCTACTAATCTTTGTCCTTCTTTTAATATGAATTCTAAATATTTTACTTCCTGCTGACACAACTGAAGCTTAGAAAGAGATGCATGGTGACCTTTTTTTTCTGCTAAAGCCGTACATAGACAAATAGTATCTTTCAAGCAATCTTTGTATGTCTTGCTGGCAAGTAACAAATCATCTACATATTGTACACATATAGAACCTCCAGGTAATATAATATCTTTTAAATTTTCTCCTTGCCAACCCAGCACATGATCCTTAAAATAGTTGCAGGTGTCAGAGGCAGCTTGGTCCACAAACACACTTGCTGCCAATTCATTATTAAAATTCTGGAGAATCATTCCCTCATACTTCAACAAAGCCTGTTGCAATCTTCCCCAGTAGTCACTGGGGTGTTCCCCTGGCCTCTGTCTACATTCCTGTACTTTTAGTTCAATTTACTCTTATCTCCTGGCAAGCTCTAATCACATTTATCAGATTTCTAACCACTATTCAGCAATTATCTCTATCTGTTTGATTATTATAATCCCAATTAGGATCAGCCTAAGGCCAGGCAGTGTGATTTCCCCTGGCTGTAGGGATAATTCCACATTCTTTTCAATTATCTTTCTGTCTGGACCTGGATGGAACAACTCTCTCAATAACAGGTTAACATCAGTCCAGGATGGATTATATCCCAAATATATATTGGAAAATAATAATGCACATAGACCTGCATCTTCCTTTAACCTGGGCATTTGATTTCCCCACATAACCAAATCCCTGGGGTTCCAGGGGTGATGGGTGTATACATGTAACACTGGAGGTGGGGGAGGAACAGTTCACATGCACACACCCATCTCTCCACCACTGGCTGCATTGCAAGAGGATTAGGGATAACGTTAGAAAACACAGAGTAAGGCCCAGCAGAAGCAGTGAGGACAGCAGAGGCAATTTGGGGGGGGAACCAACAAGCAATACAAAGGGAGGAGTATAGGGTGGTGCAGTTACCCACAGCTGCTGCAGCTGAAGTTCTTCCTCAAGGTTTTCGTACTCGTTTTTGATCATCCTCTTTATGGTGGTCATAAGCCAAATTATTCCATACATATCAATAATCCATTTGCTGAAATTTTTTTTCACCTTCCAAAATTTTCCAGAGGGTAGCTAATTTCTTTAATTCAAAGGATCCTTCGCGGGGCCATACCCCTGCTCCTCTAAGTGCTGGCCAGTCTTCCTTACATAACATTACAAGTGAGTTGATTAATCTGAAGAAGGATGCGCATACTAACTTGCAAAACTCAAGGTCCTTTGTGTGGGCCCAAAGGATAACATCAACAGGAGGCCTCACACATCAAGTAGAATATGAGTTAGAACAGAGTCAAAATTGCTGACCCCCTGCAGTGCTTGAGAAGGGATAATACTTAACAGGGTCAATACAAGGAAAGTCTAACACTAAATCTTTTGAAAATGAAATATCATAATGGACTCAAGAAACAAAGAGTATGCTTTAAACTCTTTGCAAAACATGGTCAAGTTCCAAGCCTCTGTGTCTATGCACAGTCACTAAAATCTATAGAATCACAGAATGGTTTTGGTTGGAAGGGACCTTTAAAGGTCATCTAGTTCCAAGCCCCCTGCTGTGGGCAGGGACATTTTCCACTAGATCAGGTTGCTCAAAGTTCCATGCAACCTGACCTTGAACACTTCCAGGAATGGGGCATCCACAACTTCTCTGGGCAACCTATTCCAGTGCCTCACCACCCTAACCATAAGAAGTTTCTTCCTTATATCCAATCTAAACCTACCCTCTTTCAGTTTAAAGCCGTCGCCCCTTGTTCTGTCACTACAGGCCCTCTGTTCATCTTCGTAGATGATCTTCATAGCTTCCAGGAGGATCTATCTGTTCCATGATCTTACTGGACACAGAGGTGAGGCTGACTGGTCAGGAGTTCCCAGGGTCCTCCTTTCCACTCTTTTTAAGAATGGGTGTGATGTTTCCCTTTTTCCAATCACCAGGGACTTTGCCTGACTGCCATGACTTTTCAAATATGATGGAGAGCGTCTTAGTGACTACATCTGCCAGTTCCCTCAGGACCCTGGGATGCATCTCATTGGGTTCCATGGACTTGTGTATGTCCAGGTTCCTCAGGTGGTCTTGAAGCTGATCTTTTCCTATGATGGGAGGCACTTCATTCCCCTAGTCCCTGCCTTGAGATTCAGGGACTTGAGAAATGTGGGAAGAACAATTGCCAGTGAAGCCTGAGGCAAAAAAAATTGTTGAGTACCTCTTCTTTCTCCTTGTGAGTTGTCACCAGATCCCCTGTCTCATTTTTCAGGGGTGGTGGTGGTGGTGGTGGTGGTGGTGTTTCTTTTGTTGTCCTTTTATGACTAACTTACTAGTAGAAGCCCTTATTATTCTTCACGTCCCTTGCCAAATTTAGCTCCAGCTGTGCCTTAGCTTTCCTAATCCTGTTAGGGATTCCTGAGCAGTATCCCTATATTCTTCCCAGGATGGATGTCCCTGCTTCCAATGCCTATGCATTTCCCTCTTGTGTTTCAGTTTGACCAGGAGGCCCTTACTCAGCCATGCTGGTCTCCTGCCTTCCTTGCCTGATTTCTTGCACGTGGAAAATGAGAGTTCTTGTGCTCTGAGAAAAATGTCCTTAAAGAATTGCCAGCTCTTATCTGCTCCTTTATCACTGAAGGCAGGTCCCCAGGAGGTCCCATCCACCAGTCCCTTAAACAACTGAAAGTTCACTTTCCTAATGTTTAGGGTCTAGACTATACTTTTCATCTGGCCTGTATCCCTCAAGATCATGAATACCACTGGGGCATGATCACTGCAGCCCAGGGTACCACCAGTCTTGACCTCTCCAATAAGTTCCTCTGCATTGGTGAGCAACAGGTACAGTAATGCATCTCCTCTGGTTGGGCTTAGAAATCACCTAGCTTAGCAAGTTATCCTCAATGCACTCCAAGAGTCTCCTGGACTGCTTACAACTTGCTGTGCCTCTTTTCCAGCAGATGTCAGAGTGGTTGAAGTCTCTCAGCAGGATCAGGGCCTGGGAGTGTGATGCTTCATGTAGTTTGAAGTAAGAATGCTTCATCAACATCCTCCCCTTGATCAGATGGCCTGTAGTAAATACCAACCGCAAAGTTTCCTTTGTTGGCTTGGTGTCTAATTTTCACCCATAAGCTCTTCACCTGTACACTGCTGTTTTTCAGGCAGCTCTGTGCAATCAATCATTTTTTTTACGTAGAGGGCAACCCCCACCCCTCCTTCCTTTCCTGTCTCTCCTGAACAGTCTATAGCCGTTGATTGCAGTCCTCCAGTCATGCTATTCATCCCACCAAGTTTCAGTGATAGCAAGAAGATCATAGCTTTCTAGCTGCACAGTGGTTTCCAGCTCCTCTTGTTTCTTACCCATGCTGCATGCATTGCAATAGAGACACTTCATTTGGACTGTCTCATCTTTTTGGAGGAACTTTTTTGGAGGGTTGGGGGGCATTCCTCACTCACTACTCTGGTAGGTGCACTCATCTACCCTGTTGCTTGTGAATACACAAGTGTCACAGCTTTGGACACCCCACCCCCCCACCCCCACACCCCCAAGTTCATCAGTTTAAAATGCAATTCACCGAGTCAGCCAATCTGCCAGCAGAGTCTCCTTCCTCTTCTAGATAGGTAGATCCCAGCCCTCCCCAAAAATCTGTATTTATTTAAGAATGTCCTGTGATCATAGAAGCTAAAGCCCTGGGTGACGACACCAGCCGCAAAGCCAGGTGTTGATCTGCATGATGGGTCAACATCTGCCCACACACCTATCTCTAACTTTCAAGATAGAGGAGAAGATCACTTGGGCCCCTGTCCCCTTCACTTGTGCCCCCAGCGCTCTGAAGTCCTGCTTGACCTTGCCTAAATTATGCTTGGCTGTGTCATTGGTGTCCACATGGAAAAGAAGTAGGGGATAGTAGTCTGTGCTTTTTACCAGTTGTGGCTGTGTCTCTGTGACATCCTGGATCTTGGTTCTTGACAATCAGCAAACTTCCCTTGAGTGTATATCAGCCTGGCAGATCAGTGCCTCGGTGCTTCTCAGTAGAGTCACCCACTGCTAGCACTCGCTGCTTCCTTTTGCAGCTTTTTGCAGCTTAGATGCTTGTATTTGTGGCTTACACCAATTTACTCATAGTGAATAGGTCTGGAATGAAAAGCATACTTGAAGTTCAGGTTAAATGCCTGTTAGTCTAAGTAATGAGAGAAAATAGGCAATATTAATCAATTTTTAACAAAGCAGGACACAGAAACTAGATGGTTATTTTCTGTTTTATAGGTTGTTCTTTATGTTGCGATGCATTTTTTCTTTATATTGCCCAAATGGTGTTTTAACTTAAAATTTTCTTTAAAATCTTTAGATCCAAAGTATTCTGAAACATCCCTTACTTTAATGCAAATTAATGGATTCACTGTGAATTCTAATTACATATTAAAAGAAAAACAGAGAAAGAAAACATTAACTTCTAGAATTAGTGGCATGGTCAAAATGTGTTAAAACTTTCTGTCTTCTGTGTAAAAGTCACAGAATGCTAATAGAAGGTTAATAGTTGCTTTTGCTGCCCCTTCCTCCACACTGGGAAAGAAGTATATTCTCAGTCAGTTTCTTAGGTTGATTTTTAAAGAAGTTGAAATAAATGAGTGGTCTGACTGATTCAGAAGTTATAAAAGATTACTAAGTACATCATGGATTACAAAGTTTTAAACATGTTTTTGAGGGAAGAAATAATTATGCCAACCAGCAGGAATCAGACGTTGAGAAGAATGTGTGGAAAAGTTATACCAGATCTCCTCTCTCCAACACAGTTTTAATTAAGTGAAATAATTAAATATCTAAAGCTCAATTAGCCTATAATAGCAATTTGAAAAATTCTGTGTTCTGTTTTCTTGAGCTTTTTGAAGAACAAGAAATTGGATATGCTGATGTTTTCCAGCCAACTAAAGGATGAAAATAAAAATGTCTCCATAGAAACAAAGCTTCTTTCTAGATGGTTTCTCAAGATATGCCTGAACTAGAAGCAGATGTCTGATTTGAGAACCTTCAGTGTAAATGAATGACTTATCAGCAGGTATTGGAAATAATGTGGAAGTCCTATTAAAGGGCCCTGGGTTCCTGTCACTCAGGAAGCCCCTGCCAAAAAAGGGTTGGTTGTCCAAATAAAATAGAATAAATTCTCATTAGGCTTTAGCTTTTCTCAGGAAATTATTTTCTCTGCATGTTCTTTCTCCTGTGAATCTGAACATAAGTTGTTTCTTCTGTTCATCTATTCTGCTGGCTCTCACTTTCTCCACCTCTTTTTGGATTAACACTTGATATGTGCTGCTACTTTAAGAGTTGTGACATTTGTGATTTTTAACCCCCCCAACCCTCTTTCCCCCACCTCCTGTGATAAAATAACAACCAGAAAAGAAATCTAACAAGGCATTGCATGCCTGTTGAGAGAGAACAACCTTGATTTAAGGAGAGAACAGAAAATATGTGACAGGGGAAGTGGATCAGCAAAGTTATAGACGGCTAATTTCTCCAGTTTGTGTGAATTTATAGATTATGTTGTAGCCCTTGACAGTATAACACCAAGTGTTGCTAAAAAGAAAAAGATTTTTCTTTTAGAGGGACCACAACTTTGAAAGAGTTTCGATAAATGTGTCAGCTTTGATTACTGATGATACACTTCTAGGATTCAAAATCAGATTATAGGGGGTTTTTTTGGTGTTCGGTGTGTCGTTGTAGTCATCTCCGTGTCCCCCCGTCCCCCCCCCCATCTGACTAAGAAGTATGTACATTTTGGTTTTTCTTTCCTTTTGAAATTATTGAGAAAATTTATCTGCAGTTAATAATGTGTTGTTCTAATTTAACATTTGTGCTGCATTTGCACTTTCTAGCATCAATTTTGGACCCAGACACCATTGCACTAAGCACTGTGCAAATGCAAGGCTAGAATTTGTTTACTTACAGCCAACAGATGAAAAACTTTATCACAGACCTTTCAGAAGCAGACACTTAGGACATGTTTTCCAATGTTTCTAGATTGAAAGTCAAGACCATATTCCCCGCTGCTCATCTCTGCTTTTTTTCAGTGTCTAAGATGTACATAGTGATGCTTTTAATAATACTCAAATGGATAAATGTGAATAAACACAAAACAAGGCTTCTGAAAAGCCTCAGTATTACTATGCAGCGTTGTTGTGGGTTAACTAAGCACCACAGCTTGCTCACTTCTCCCCCCACCCCAAGTGGAACAGGGGAAAAGGAAAGGAAGAGTAAAAGCAAGAAAACTTGGCGATTAAGATAAAACAGCAAAAAAATTGTTTAGTAAGTGAAGGCTAAGTGGATAAAGAGAGAATAAAAAAAAAACCCAACAAGTGATGCAAAGGTAATCACCCACCACCTCCTGTAGGTAGACTGATGCCCAGACAGTTCCTGATCAGAAGATGGCTAACCCCCCCCTAAAATCCCCTCTTTTCCCTTAATTGCCAAGCATGACATAATACGCTATGGAATATTGTAGGGGACTAAAATAAGTTGACCTTGTAGAGGAACAAGGCTGAATTGGCAGAGCTGTTAGTGTACAGATAAGCGGCCAAATTTGGCAGTGAAACCCCAAGAGTGTGAACAGCTCGTAATAAGTAACTGCTTTGCTACACATAGACAAATTCCCAGGTGCTTGCTGCACGTAGCCACATTCCAGGGCAGAACTTGGGTAGATAAGCATTTGTATATAACTAGCATTTATGTATGCAATAAACGATCTCACTTCTTCACTGACTTGGTGTCCTGGTTTAACCCCAGCCGGCAACCAAGTACCACATAGCCACTTGCTCACTCCCCCCCACCCGGAGGGGTGGGGAGGAGAATCAGAAAGGAATGTAAAACTTGAGGGTTGAGATAAGAACAATTTAATAATTTAAACAGAATAAAGAGGTAAGAACAACAACAATAACAATAATAACAATTAAAACAGAAAGGTGGGGGAAAAGGGTAAAATCCAAAGGAAAAGGGAAAAGGAAAAAAACAAGTGATGCACAGTACAACTGCTCACCACTCTCTGACCGATGCCCAGCCAGCCCCCAAGCAACGATCCCCCCAGCTAACCCTCCAAGTTTTATATACCAAGCATGACGTCCCATGGTATGGAATACCTCTTTGGCTGGTTCAAGTCAGCTGACCTGGCTGTGTCCCTTCCCAGTCTCACATTCTTTACATCTTGCCCAGTCTGAACAGGCCCAAGACCTGCTGCTTGAGCTATCTCTTCTTTAATTTGTTCAAAGGCTTGTTGTTGCTCCGGACCCCATTTAAAATCATTCTTCTTTTGGGTCACATGATAAAGAGGGCTTACAATCAGACTGTAATTTGGAAAGTACATTTTCCAAAAACTGATGACACCTAAGAAAGCCTGAGTTTCTTTTTTATTAGTTGGTGGAGACATCGCTGCTGTTTTGTTGATCACATCCACTGGGATTTCACGACGTCCATCTTGCCATTTTATTCCCCAAAACTGGATCTCCTGTGTGGGTCCCTTGACTTTACGCTGTTTTATGGCAAAACCAGCTTTCAGAAGGATTTGGACTATTTTCTCCCTTTTCTTGAAAACTTCTTCTGCTGTATCACCCCATATGATGATGTCATCAATGTATTGCAGATTTTTTGGAGCTCCACCCTGTTCTAGTGCAGCCTGGATCAGCAGATGGTAGGGCTGTGTTTCCACCCCTGGGGCAGTTGATTCCAGATGTATTGGACGCCCCTCCAAGTTGAAAAAAACCTGTGACCTGCACTCCGCAGCCAAAGGGATTGAGAAAAAAGCATTTGCACTATCAGTAGTGGCATACCACTTGGCTGCCTTTGATTCCAGTTCATATTGAAGTTCTAGCATGTCTGGTAAGGCAGCACTCAATGGTGCCGTGACTTCATTCAGGCCACGATAGTCCACTGTTAGTCTCCACTCTCCATTAGATTTTCACATTGGCCATATGGGGCTATTAAAGGGTGAATGGGTTCTGCTGATCACTCCTTGGTTCTCTAGTTGGTGAATCAGCTCCTGGATGGGAATCAAGGAGTCTTGGTTTGTGTGGTGTAGGGAATGGAGGCAGTGAGTTGTTTTGACATTGATAATATGCAGCTGTGGCCTTGCTTTGACGATGTGCAGCTGTGATCCTGCAGCAAAGAGGTAAATAACTTTGAGGGAGTATGAGAAGAAACCCGGATGAGACAGAAACAAAGGAGGAATGTGATCTCACCTCTAGAAAATAAGGATACAGTGTGAACAGCAGAGAGTAGCCTATAGTGAACAGCGGCCGGGTGCGTGGACAGTAGAGTTTGACCAATAATAAAGCTTTTAGCAGCGCGTGTACAGAGTATAAACTTATAAAAGCTGTAACTAACTAACAATAAAAGTCTGCTTCACCATCCTTGCAATGTCTGTGCCTCGTACGCCACAAATGGCGCCCCACAGTGGGGTTTTTTAAGGAGGGAGGCTCACAGAGCCCGAACCGGTGGCATAGCCCGACTGAACCAGGAGCCACGGAAAATTTTGTGCACCCATCACCTTAAAAAACAGATGAATAGTTGGGAACGATGGGCGGGAAGTTATCCCGAGATCAACAGCGCAGCCTGGATGTATTGCGACGGCTGCTTGCAACTCAGCAATGAGCTGTGGCGGGTCCGCAGCTAGTGACTCTATTAGAATGGATCCGTGACAAAGTGCTGGACTTTCCACCTGATGGCACTTTGCAAATTTCTGCCTGGCAAGCGGTCGGCAGACGATTGTATGATGCTGCCGCGGAGGGGGACTCCGCGGTGGGGAATACATTTAGCAACCTTGTGGCAAATTCTAGCTACTCTTCTCCAAGTTTCGACTAATTCTACTAATGGTGCTAAACCAGGTGAGGCTGTAAATTCCAACAACAGCGTGAGCACTGAACCAGGGGAGGCTGTAAATTCCACTGACAGCACAGCTCTTCTCAACACACCGTCAACGATGGCAACTCCGTCTGAACCTCCTCTGCCCCCAAAGCTCCTGTCACCGATTGCAGCGACCCTCACAACACAGGACCAAGTGTGGGAACAGTACAACTGTTAAGTTCAGACTGGGCAAGATGTGAAGAACATGCTCTATAGTAATTATTCCATTATACTAATGGAATTGTAGAAAGGACCAATGGTCTCTTAAAACGACTTTTGAAACCTCACGAGGGAAATTGGGATGTCCGCTTGTGGGAAGCTGTTAAAGGTGTAAATGATAGATGAGGGGTAAACGGATGCCCCAAAATAACCGCTTTTTGCCCAACGGCTCCTTCCTTGATTCCCTCATTAAAGGGACCAAATGATTTAAAGAACCCAGCTCACTTCTCAGGGCAACCCGTTCTGGTGGCACTTCCTACTGTGGGAAACGTACCACTGGTACTGAAAGCCCCACTGAATGCATGTGCTTGGGTGGCCTCTGATGCCCTGGGAAAGGAACATAAGATAAATACCCATCATTTTAACTCTTTTTGCCTCAGGGAGGCAAACTCTGTTGTTTTATTTTTGCAGGAGAACTCTGAGGGACACTGAGAACATGAACTATAAATAGATGAAAATTCAAAGCCCTAAATTTTAAAATTACTAATAGTAAAATTGGACTGGTACTACTTTTTTGTATTTTCCCACTTACGCATAACCAAAAGGGTGCTGAATGGCCTTGGTCTAAAGTTACTGTTGGGTATACTGGTTTTACCGGGCAGTATCCAAAGAATCACTTTCCAAATTTGGCCACTGTAGTACTGCATGATGATAAGCCCTATTCCCCACTTGAATGGGAGTGGGATAGGAAAGACTGGATCAGAACCTTGACTGGAATAATTGGAGAAAAGATTACGGTAGGATGTAGAAAAGTGGAAGGACTTCTCTATGAAAAGGCCTCTTTAATTACCATCTCTGGGAATCTTTTGGATCCAAATTTAACAACCAGAATTCACCCCAGTATTTCAGCAAAACTTTGTCATACTGCTGAGTGGGAATGTGATAAGCAAGAATACCTTATTATGTGCTGTCGCCAAAAGCACGTCGGCAATTATACCACCCTGGACCCAAGTACCAACAACGTTGAGATCTCTAAATCTTCTAAAAATGACAAGACTGACTGTTGGTATAACTTCACCTTGACGAGGCCTGTCTATGTGGTGTGTAATTGGCGAAGCAATCCGGCAAACCAATCAGATCTATTGAGTCTGACCTTCAAATTCAAAATAAATGCTGTAACTAAAACCCCAGTGATGCTTGTTGCAATAGTCACACACCATGGCATGGACACCACCCTCACACTAAATGATAAAAATAAAGTTTTACCCCCTTTTATGGTGGCTCAGGGTGACAACATCTCCATACGATGCAGATTAATTACTGAGTCCCTTATTGTGCCAACAAACAGCTATGGAATTGAACCCCATGGTTCTATTTTGTCTGTGGTGCTTAGTTAACCCACAACAACGCTGCATAGTAATACTGAGGCTTTTCAGAAGCCTTGTTTTGTGTTTATTCACATTTATCCATTTGAGTATTATTAAAAGCATCACTATGTACATCTTAGACACTGAAAAAAAGCAGAGATGAGCAGCGGGGAATATGGTCTTGACTTTCAATCTAGAAACATTGGAAAACATGTCCTAAGTGTCTGCTTCTGAAAGGTCTGTGATAAAGTTTTTCATCTGTTGGCTGTAAGTAAACAAATTCTAGCCTTGCATTTGCACAGTGCTTAGTGCAATGGTGTCTGGGTCCAAAATTGATGCTAGAAAGTGCAAATGCAGCACAAATGTTAAATTAGAACAACACATTATTAACTGCAGATAAATTTTCTCAATAATTTCAAAAGGAAAGAAAAACCAAAATGTACATACTTCTTAGTCAGATGGGGGGGGGGGACGGGGGGACACGGAGATGACTACAACGACACACCGAACACCAAAAAAACCCCCTATAATCTGATTTTGAATCCTAGAAGTGTATCATCAGTAATCAAAGCTGACACATTTATCGAAACTCTTTCAAAGTTGTGGTCCCTCTAAAAGAAAAATCTTTTTCTTTTTAGCAACACTTGGTGTTATACTGTCAAGGGCTACAACATAATCTATAAATTCACACAAACTGGAGAAATTAGCCGTCTATAACTTTGCTGATCCACTTCCCCTGTCACATATTTTCTGTTCTCTCCTTAAATCAAGGTTGTTCTCTCTCAACAGGCATGCAATGCCTTGTTAGATTTCTTTTCTGGTTGTTATTTTATCACAGGAGGTGGGGGAAAGAGGGTTGGGGGGTTAAAAATCACAAATGTCACAACTCTTAAAGTAGCAGCACATATCAAGTGTTAATCCAAAAAGAGGTGGAGAAAGTGAGAGCCAGCAGAATAGATGAACAGAAGAAACAACTTATGTTCAGATTCACAGGAGAAAGAACATGCAGAGAAAATAATTTCCTGAGAAAAGCTAAAGCCTAATGAGAATTTATTCTATTTTATTTGGACAACCAACCCTTTTTTGGCAGGGGCTTCCTGAGTGACAGGAACCCAGGGCCCTTTAATAGGACTTCCACATTATTTCCAATACCTGCTGATAAGTCATTCATTTACACTGAAGGTTCTCAAATCAGACATCTGCTTCTAGTTCAGGCATATCTTGAGAAACCATCTAGAAAGAAGCTTTGTTTCTATGGAGACATTTTTATTTTCATCCTTTAGTTGGCTGGAAAACATCAGCATATCCAATTTCTTGTTCTTCAAAAAGCTCAAGAAAACAGAACACAGAATTTTTCAAATTGCTATTATAGGCTAATTGAGCTTTAGATATTTAATTATTTCACTTAATTAAAACTGTGTTGGAGAGAGGAGATCTGGTATAACTTTTCCACACATTCTTCTCAACGTCTGATTCCTGCTGGTTGGCATAATTATTTCTTCCCTCAAAAACATGTTTAAAACTTTGTAATCCATGATGTACTTAGTAATCTTTTATAACTTCTGAATCAGTCAGACCACTCATTTATTTCAACTTCTTTAAAAATCAACCTAAGAAACTGACTGAGAATATACTTCTTTCCCAGTGTGGAGGAAGGGGCAGCAAAAGCAACTATTAACCTTCTATTAGCATTCTGTGACTTTTACACAGAAGACAGAAAGTTTTAACACATTTTGACCATGCCACTAATTCTAGAAGTTAATGTTTTCTTTCTCTGTTTTTCTTTTAATATGTAATTAGAATTCACAGTGAATCCATTAATTTGCATTAAAGTAAGGGATGTTTCAGAATACTTTGGATCTAAAGATTTTAAAGAAAATTTTAAGTTAAAACACCATTTGGGCAATATAAAGAAAAAATGCATCGCAACATAAAGAACAACCTATAAAACAGAAAATAACCATCTAGTTTCTGTGTCCTGCTTTGTTAAAAATTGATTAATATTGCCTATTTTCTCTCATTACTTAGACTAACAGGCATTTAACCTGAACTTCAAGTATGCTTTTCATTCCAGACCTATTCACTATGAGTAAATTGGTGTAAGCCACAAATACAAGCATCTAAGCTGCAAAAAGCTGCAAAAGGAAGCAGCGAGTGCTAGCAGTGGGTGACTCTACTGAGAAGCACCGAGGCACTGATCTGCCAGGCTGATATACACTCAAGGGAAGTTTGCTGATTGTCAAGAACCAAGATCCAGGATGTCACAGAGACACAGCCACAACTGGTAAAAAGCACAGACTACTATCCCCTACTTCTTTTCCATGTGGACACCAATGACACAGCCAAGCATAATTTAGGCAAGGTCAAGCAGGACTTCAGAGCGCTGGGGGCACAAGTGAAGGGGACAGGGGCCCAAGTGATCTTCTCCTCTATCTTGAAAGTTAGAGATAGGTGTGTGGGCAGATGTTGACCCATCATGCAGATCAACACCTGGCTTTGCGGCTGGTGTCGTCACCCAGGGCTTTAGCTTCTATGATCACAGGACATTCTTAAATAAATACAGATTTTTGGGGAGGGCTGGGATCTACCTATCTAGAAGAGGAAGGAGACTCTGCTGGCAGATTGGCTGACTCGGTGAATTGCATTTTAAACTGATGAACTTGGGGGTGTGGGGGTGGGGGGGTGGGGTGTCCAAAGCTGTGACACTTGTGTATTCACAAGCAACAGGGTAGATGAGTGCACCTACCAGAGTAGTGAGTGAGGAATGCCCCCCAACCCTCCAAAAAAGTTCCTCCAAAAAGATGAGACAGTCCAAATGAAGTGTCTCTATTGCAATGCATGCAGCATGGGTAAGAAACAAGAGGAGCTGGAAACCACTGTGCAGCTAGAAAGCTATGATCTTCTTGCTATCACTGAAACTTGGTGGGATGAATAGCATGACTGGAGGACTGCAATCAACGGCTATAGACTGTTCAGGAGAGACAGGAAAGGAAGGAGGGGTGGGGGTTGCCCTCTACGTAAAAAAAATGATTGATTGCACAGAGCTGCCTGAAAAACAGCAGTGTACAGGTGAAGAGCTTATGGGTGAAAATTAGACACCAAGCCAACAAAGGAAACTTTGCGGTTGGTATTTACTACAGGCCATCTGATCAAGGGGAGGATGTTGATGAAGCATTCTTACTTCAAACTACATGAAGCATCACACTCCCAGGCCCTGATCCTGCTGAGAGACTTCAACCACTCTGACATCTGCTGGAAAAGAGGCACAGCAAGTTGTAAGCAGTCCAGGAGACTCTTGGAGTGCATTGAGGATAACTTGCTAAGCTAGGTGATTTCTAAGCCCAACCAGAGGAGATGCATTACTGTACCTGTTGCTCACCAATGCAGAGGAACTTATTGGAGAGGTCAAGACTGGTGGTACCCTGGGCTGCAGTGATCATGCCCCAGTGGTATTCATGATCTTGAGGGATACAGGCCAGATGAAAAGTATAGTCTAGACCCTAAACATTAGGAAAGTGAACTTTCAGTTGTTTAAGGGACTGGTGGATGGGACCTCCTGGGGACCTGCCTTCAGTGATAAAGGAGCAGATAAGAGCTGGCAATTCTTTAAGGACATTTTTCTCAGAGCACAAGAACTCTCATTTTCCACGTGCAAGAAATCAGGCAAGGAAGGCAGGAGACCAGCATGGCTGAGTAAGGGCCTCCTGGTCAAACTGAAACACAAGAGGGAAATGCATAGGCATTGGAAGCAGGGACATCCATCCTGGGAAGAATATAGGGATACTGCTCAGGAATCCCTAACAGGATTAGGAAAGCTAAGGCACAGCTGGAGCTAAATTTGGCAAGGGACGTGAAGAATAATAAGGGCTTCTACTAGTAAGTTAGTCATAAAAGGACAACAAAAGAAACACCACCACCACCACCACCACCACCACCCCTGAAAAATGAGACAGGGGATCTGGTGACAACTCACAAGGAGAAAGAAGAGGTACTCAACAATTTTTTTTGCCTCAGGCTTCACTGGCAATTGTTCTTCCCACATTTCTCAAGTCCCTGAATCTCAAGGCAGGGACTAGGGGAATGAAGTGCCTCCCATCATAGGAAAAGATCAGCTTCAAGACCACCTGAGGAACCTGGACATACACAAGTCCATGGAACCCAATGAGATGCATCCCAGGGTCCTGAGGGAACTGGCAGATGTAGTCACTAAGACGCTCTCCATCATATTTGAAAAGTCATGGCAGTCAGGCAAAGTCCCTGGTGATTGGAAAAAGGGAAACATCACACCCATTCTTAAAAAGAGTGGAAAGGAGGACCCTGGGAACTCCTGACCAGTCAGCCTCACCTCTGTGTCCAGTAAGATCATGGAACAGATAGATCCTCCTGGAAGCTATGAAGATCATCTACGAAGATGAACAGAGGGCCTGTAGTGACAGAACAAGGGGCGACGGCTTTAAACTGAAAGAGGGTAGGTTTAGATTGGATATAAGGAAGAAACTTCTTATGGTTAGGGTGGTGAGGCACTGGAATAGGTTGCCCAGAGAAGTTGTGGATGCCCCATTCCTGGAAGTGTTCAAGGTCAGGTTGCATGGAACTTTGAGCAACCTGATCTAGTGGAAAATGTCCCTGCCCACAGCAGGGGGCTTGGAACTAGATGACCTTTAAAGGTCCCTTCCAACCAAAACCATTCTGTGATTCTATAGATTTTAGTGACTGTGCATAGACACAGAGGCTTGGAACTTGACCATGTTTTGCAAAGAGTTTAAAGCATACTCTTTGTTTCTTGAGTCCATTATGATATTTCATTTTCAAAAGATTTAGTGTTAGACTTTCCTTGTATTGACCCTGTTAAGTATTATCCCTTCTCAAGCACTGCAGGGGGTCAGCAATTTTGACTCTGTTCTAACTCATATTCTACTTGATGTGTGAGGCCTCCTGTTGATGTTATCCTTTGGGCCCACACAAAGGACCTTGAGTTTTGCAAGTTAGTATGCGCATCCTTCTTCAGATTAATCAACTCACTTGTAATGTTATGTAAGGAAGACTGGCCAGCACTTAGAGGAGCAGGGGTATGGCCCCGCGAAGGATCCTTTGAATTAAAGAAATTAGCTACCCTCTGGAAAATTTTGGAAGGTGAAAAAAAATTTCAGCAAATGGATTATTGATATGTATGGAATAATTTGGCTTATGACCACCATAAAGAGGATGATCAAAAACGAGTACGAAAACCTTGAGGAAGAACTTCAGCTGCAGCAGCTGTGGGTAACTGCACCACCCTATACTCCTCCCTTTGTATTGCTTGTTGGTTCCCCCCCCAAATTGCCTCTGCTGTCCTCACTGCTTCTGCTGGGCCTTACTCTGTGTTTTCTAACGTTATCCCTAATCCTCTTGCAATGCAGCCAGTGGTGGAGAGATGGGTGTGTGCATGTGAACTGTTCCTCCCCCACCTCCAGTGTTACATGTATACACCCATCACCCCTGGAACCCCAGGGATTTGGTTATGTGGGGAAATCAAATGCCCAGGTTAAAGGAAGATGCAGGTCTATGTGCATTATTATTTTCCAATATATATTTGGGATATAATCCATCCTGGACTGATGTTAACCTGTTATTGAGAGAGTTGTTCCATCCAGGTCCAGACAGAAAGATAATTGAAAAGAATGTGGAATTATCCCTACAGCCAGGGGAAATCACACTGCCTGGCCTTAGGCTGATCCTAATTGGGATTATAATAATCAAACAGATAGAGATAATTGCTGAATAGTGGTTAGAAATCTGATAAATGTGATTAGAGCTTGCCAGGAGATAAGAGTAAATTGAACTAAAAGTACAGGAATGTAGACAGAGGCCAGGGGAACACCCCAGTGACTACTGGGGAAGATTGCAACAGGCTTTGTTGAAGTATGAGGGAATGATTCTCCAGAATTTTAATAATGAATTGGCAGCAAGTGTGTTTGTGGACCAAGCTGCCTCTGACACCTGCAACTATTTTAAGGATCATGTGCTGGGTTGGCAAGGAGAAAATTTAAAAGATATTATATTACCTGGAGGTTCTATATGTGTACAATATGTAGATGATTTGTTACTTGCCAGCAAGACATACAAAGATTGCTTGAAAGATACTATTTGTCTATGTACGGCTTTAGCAGAAAAAAAAGGTCACCATGCATCTCTTTCTAAGCTTCAGTTGTGTCAGCAGGAAGTAAAATATTTGTCGCGACGGAGGGAAGACACAGTCGCTCAATATGAGTGATCAGCAGACTTCGTTTATTGTCTCTTACAGTCACCTTTTATGCCTTGTTATAATTAGCTCATACATATTACAAAAGTTAAGCTCATTATTGGTTAGTTGCCTAAATACCAAGCCCGCCCCTAGTTTCTCTTCTGTAGTTTTCTGTTCCCACCTGCAACATTCTTTTCCCACCGCGATCTTCCTGTTATTAGTAACAAGGACAGCCAAAGACAGTGTATTTTGCTTTACTTCAGATAAGCTGAGAGCGATGTGCATTTTTGTCCAGCCAGCTGGACTATGTCTATGTGACCTCAGTCAGTCCTTCAGTAGCCATTCTTCTTTGTACTTGCTCTTTTCTCTGGACCGTTTATAATCCTACAGGCAGGAATAAATAATGCAAAGAGGCCTTACATTTGTTTTTTTTACTTCTGGGATATATTTAATGTCCATTGCTTTTTGCTTTTCAGCTGAAGAACTGGAAAGCTGTAGCTATTCATTTTTAGCTTACTCTTAAAAGACAAGTAACTTAATCTCATTGCTATTAAAACAGTCTTGTAGTTCCAGGAAGATGTGGCCATATGTCATCAATTCTTATTAATCTATATGTGATTAGATTGTCTCACCCTTCCTTTTTTCTTCCACTTTTGTTTTTTGATAAAGGGAGCTTAGTTGGTTTCCCTAAAAATAAGTTGCACATTTGTGTTCAGCCTCAGCCACAAAACCTGACAGTGGGAGATGCTTTGGTACTAGAATGTGGAGCTGTTGGAAACCCAATTCCTCGTTACCAGTGGTTCAGGAATGGATTTCCCTTGGCAAATGGGAGCAAAAATGTCTACATGGTAAGTTACTGCAAAGTGGCAGCCTTGGGGGAGCTAATGTGTAACCACCCTTAACCTTACACATAAAGCTTCTTTGAAGAAAATAACTTCTTTATAGCCTTGATAACCTCATATAGAAATGCTTGCTGTAAGTTGTACTCCTGTTCTTGTTACTTATTTGCTCATATTGTTCTGAGGTGCTCGGGTGCGTAATTTTAATCCTGAACACATTTCAGGTGGTAGTCATGAGATGTAAGTCTATAGTGTATTTTAGATTGGTGTGACATACTGACATAACAAAGTATCAGTAAAAATGTAATCTTCTCTTTCTGTCTTGCCCTGCAAAGCACTCAGATTTGTACAAGCTGCTGCATTCAGTGCTTAATGCATCTCAAGCCTGAGGTGGATTTGTAGTCTGTCTTCAATTCTTGAAAGCATTTCTAGAACACACATGCTGTCCAGCTTACTGAAGAATGAGGGTTTCGGTAGCTTTTGGATTTGTTTAGGCTTTGCTTTTAGTTTTTACTCTTTCCTGCATGTGGGCTTAAATGAAACTGATACAGGTGCTCTTTTGGAGTCTGGTGGGTGACTATGATGATGCTTGCATAGGTAACTCATGTGAATGGAACATCAAGGGACGTATTGGTGTCATGTATTCAATGACCAGGAAGATCAAGACAGCAAGAAGATAGAAGTTGTAATAGGTAAGGAGTTTTTCTCTGATACGGGTCATCTGATTTATCGATTTCTTTCTTATCATTAGAATTTACTTTTGAAGCTTTCAGTATTAAGCTAAGAACGTGCTTTCTGCATTTTTTAGTTTATCCATTTGTTAAAATAGCTGTGCTTGCCTGCAGCAAATGGAATTTTAGAGCTTTATCAGTTATAAAGGGCTTTGAGTTTTTATGGTAACCAGCATAGGAATGCTATCACTTTTTGGCACTGCTAACATGTATGTGGCTTGTCAGCAGATTGCAAGCTGATCTCTTCGTGTTTTTTGACAACTAAAATATGGTTTAACCCTTGCTGGTGATATGAACTGTGTTACGCTGAGTCCTTTAGCAATCAGAACAGGTGAGATTATTCATAGCAAGCAGAATAAATGAATATAACACAGTTTAGTGTATGTGCGTATATTTGCAATATACTAAAGAAAAGATCTGTATAGCTTTCAGATCTAGCTGGGAATACTATTACATAACTCATATGAAAAGTTGTTTCCTATCCTAAGAAATAGTCTAGTTTAGTACTCCTGAATTGTAGTAATAATTACTATACAGTGTTGTGGTCAGTGCTGATTTGTACTGCTATAAAATAAGCCAGATTGTAGAGAAGCTTGGAAGTGACCTTTGTCTTTCACTTTGTGTGCTAACTCTCATAACTGAGAGAAATTGTCTTCCAATTCCGCCCCCCCCCCCCCCCCCGCCCTGTCTTAAAACCCAAGGAAGGAAAGCTATGGCAGTGGAGTGCACAGAAGGTAAAGTAAATCTTTAGTTGTGAATTGATTTTTAAAAATTAGTGATGGGGATGATAGATTGAGTGTGTTACTGAAAAGCATGTGTGGGTTAAGAGCTTCAGTCTATTTTAAAACATTGACGTGTGATACAACGTTCCTTCTGCATGTGCTTCTGTCTTCTTTGCCTTGATACCATGATCTAGAGCACATGGGAGAAAAAGCAAACTACTTCCTCCTTCTGTAGTATTCAAAGTTGTTTGATTTTTGCACTGACTTTTGTCCTGTGCTTGCAGTTTCTTGTGAAATTAAAGATCTAGAGATTCCTTTGGCTGGGCTCAGGAGGCAACATCCTTGCAAGAAAACCTAAAAGTGTTTAGGAACCTGGGTGACCTTAGAGAGTTGGATAGAGCTAGTTCCACTGTCAGCTCTTGCAAGAGGTATTTCTAGCAACCTTATTAGGACAATTTCTGCTTTCCTTTGCATTGCTGCAGTGGGGAGGAAGAAGTGCATTGTGAACTTTAGTGTTAATGCCATCCCTTGATTGCTAAGCATCTCAAAGCCTGTAATATTTACATCATGGGGGGATCATGTATAAAGATGTAAGGCTGCTCACAGCAGCCTCCCCCTGCCCCACCCCCCCAGCTTATCCACCAACAATGAAAAAAACAAATGGATTTGCAAAGTACAATAAATTACTCTCTACCCAGGTTTTTTTTCATAGAATTGTAGAGTTTTCTTGGAATCAAACTGCTCTGCATCATTTCTTGTTCAGATTTTAACCAGAGCTGATGTTCCCCTTTAGCTCTTTTGTTAAAGGTTTAACATTGTGACGGGATTGTATACTGTCACTTATTGGAACATGCAAGAGATACACATTTCGGTATCAGCCGCTTCCATGGCATAGCTTCTGTGACTGGTGGTCTCTTTGAGCCTTCACATCTTTTCTAGCTTGGGGGTGTGTGTATTACCTGATAGAGTGCCATGCAGAAGCCTCCTTGTTGCCTGTGATTCAACTACTGTTTGAAGCAGAAGGTAACCACCATATTTGTTGGTGTCTACACCCAAACTACAGTTTGCTTGGATGCAACATCATTCTGCTACTAAGCTATATTAACACCTACAGTAATATTGCCCTGGGTTACTACAGTCTCTCACGTGGATATATGAGCCTGCTTTTTGTGGCTTAAGAGGTCTGCCTAGGGCTCTGCTGGATGGAGCAGGCCTGTTCTAAGAGACTTCTGGTGCTTCAGGTAAATTATTTTTCTTTTCCATAGTTTCTAATGTCTTCAGAATAAACAGGTGAAACCTGTCGTAGCTTAGAATGTTTGAAAATTTTATCTGAAGTCTTTCTGAATACACATGGCTTTACAAAGTAAGATTTCTTGCTCAGGATGTTGCTTTTACAGCAGTCCTTCAACCATCTATTTTTCAAATGGTTGATTCTGCTATCTTGTTCCTTGTTCATTCCAGCTGCTTGCATGTCTGTGGGACTGGGGCATAGTATGTTTCTCTTTTTGATTTGAGATATGCTATGTTATAATGCTGTTTCTAGCATAGCTTCGTGTACTGATACAGGATTTTCTCTTCTCTCTGAGTGGAATAAATATATGAAAGATTAGATTTACAGAAATGCAAAGCCAAAAGTATTTAGAAAGGTAGTTTGTTTTCTAATGCTCAGCTTCTATTAATAATGGCATGACAATTATATTTTTATTAGTAAAACTGTATCTTTTTGCTTCTCATTTTGATTTTACTGGTGTATTTCTTCACAGAAGGTCTAACTGATCTTCAAAGACCAGGTAAGTGATAAGTTTTGAAAAACTTTAATTTTGCATCTTCATCTTATGTTACAAATCACTGAAGCCTAGCAGGGTTACAATATATAGTTTAATATATAGTTACAGTATATAGCTTAATAGAGGTTCATATCATGTTAAGAGCAGCACAGCTTTCTGGTTCCAATACATTAACTTGAAGAATATAGTGAATCATAGGGTTGCTATTATCTTTGTAAAATCACACAAGGCTGGTCTTCTATACTGCATGTATACTTATACAAATATAGAAGGAATTATCTTTTGCATTCTTGTCTGTGGCTGCTTTGGATTCTAAGTTTTAGTATGCTGCTGCTTTTTCAGATGATTAAGGTGAAAAAGATGTAAGATGACTGTCACACGATAGATTGAATTGGTATATTTCCTAAATTCATGTTGGAGTGAGCTAATGTGATTTGAAGCCTGTTTGATGTTTATTATAGAAACACAGATCTGGAGTAGTGCTCCATAAAAGATTATCCCAGATATAGAGTTCCCAAAATCTCGAATCACAAAGGTCATATAATTTCCTAGGTTAGATATCAAAGATATGTTTAGTTTTGCCAAGAGTTAGTTTTAGTCACTGAAGTGGTACTGTCATGACAAATAACATGTAACCCAAAGTGTACCACTTTGGCATATCACTTACCTGTTCCTCTTGGCACAGCATTGGCTCTACCAGCCCTTTGTGAAGTACAAAATAAAAGACTTTTCACCTACAGATGGTCATCTCTGCTAAACATCTCTAATTTTACATGTCTGCTTTCATTTGGAGAGGATGAACTGTTTTGGAAGTTACTAAAAATGCTGATGTGCAGTTTATGAGATTCAAAATTATACTGTAATCATCTATTATTTCTTAACTTGTAGAACTAGCTATTCATATCCTGTTGGGCTATGTTTGCTGGAAGAGGGTGAAGGAAATCAGGTCAACAATGACAAAAACACCACCCTAAAACCTCACCAGAAAAAAAGAAGCACGCTTTTTTTTTCTTAAACTAGTAACATATTAAGCAAAGCAGTACCAATAGACTGGCTGTATGGAACGTGCAGTTCATCTTCTGACACTGGCAACTATGACTGTAGTTACTGATGATCTGCTCTTTCAATCTATTTCAAGCAGACTTACAAGAACAATCAAATCACAGATCTGTTGGTAAGTAGTTTTGTGTAGCTGTAATGAACGTATGTATTTCATATCTAGGAAATACATTTAGCTTCTGAATATTGCTTCTTCTGCCACTGCTAGTGAAATAACTGTAGTGCATTCAAATAGCTGCAGGGAGGGAGACTTCTGTGTATTTTTATAGTCCTTTTATAATGCTTGGATGCCCTTTCAGTAGTAAACTGTGGTGAGGACACCAGTATTTTTAGTGACTCAGTGGAGCATCTACAACTTCTCATCTGTTTCAGTTTACTGTTTCAAATTCCTCTGGCCACAACCTTAACTAGTGTGTTACTCCATTACTTTGACTATTTTGGCAGTTGGAGATAGAGGTATTAGGATGATATGATTAAAAAGGATTGGTAGTCTGTCTGCTAAGGGTATGCTCTCCCTGCAAGCTTAGCTCTTATGCACGGTGTGAGGATGCTTTGATCCTGACCTGGAGCTCATAAAGATGGATGTGTAGCATATGCGTGTTATGAAGAATAGTTGCTGGGGTTTAACTGCATTCTTAAATTTGCATGGTAGACTTGACTATGGTCAGGCATGTTGTCTTGTCGATGCTAAACCAGGTGGAAAGGCTGCTGGCCTCTGTCAAAATTTTACCACTTTCAGGTTCATCTGTGTGAGAGGGAGTAGAAGTGCTCCCCGGTTCTGGTTCATCTTTTATAAATCACTTCTAAAGCCTGTACTTTTAAAAGTGTTTTTCAATGACAGTATGCCACTGTTAATCAGTCTCTGCTGTTTAAAATAGTTTACACTGTTCAAAACCTTGGAGGTTTTCCAGCTGCAAAAATGTTGGAAACATCTTGTTTGAAGGAGGTGAAATGTTAAACTTGGAAGCTATGGACAGACATGCTCTTCTGAATCTAGCTGTGCAGGGTTACTGATTCTGAAGATGATTTTGGGCATTCATATGACGTCATTTGCCACCAGAGCTGTGGGACTATAATACCTATTGGAGAGGAGAAGTAACAAACCAGGGAGGAAATGCTTTACTTTGAATAAGTGCCTTTCTGTAACTTAGTTGCAATTTTTTGCATAAAAATCAGGCTAGTGGTCCCTAAAGCATTTCTGTTCATGTGACTTTTTTCCTGTTTCATTGCTGCTTTGTTTACTTATGACAGAATTACTTTAGACTATATTAAAATCAAAATGAACATCTCTCAAACTATGAGAATATCAGTAGACTTTCCTCCAAATTTTGTAAATTTCTTATATCTCTGTATAATTGTTTTTAACCAAAGCAACAGTAAAAAGAAACCTTAACAAACAGAAAAAAGACTTAACTTCTGACCTGTAAAAGTTTCCACCTAAATGTACTGTGGTTTAGAGAGACGGGACATGTGAAAGTGTGTTTTTGTGTGTGGTGGGGTTTTGTTTGTTTTTACAGAAGCATAAGAAAATTTGAGGTTATTGGAAAAGTATACCGGCCGTAGCTTTGGCCACTTGCCATAAGATTTTTCATGTTTATTAACTTTCTTCTTGCATGGGGGAATTCAATAATTGTGCTTTCAGAAAAATGAAAGAAATGGGAGATAGCCTTAGTAACTCACTTCTTGACAGATTATCCAGCCTGAGATGCGTCACAGGTCAGATATGTGAACTGTCAGACCTTGCTGAAATGGTTTTTTGGATGAGAAGAGAGTTGACCTGTATTACTGATGTAGGATGATTTCTAAAATCATATAAAATCTTGTGCCTGAAGTGAGATTGGATACTATTTTCACTTTGGAAGAAATTAAATGTAAAGGTATTGAACCCATGGAATATATAAACCTGATGTGGTTTTGTTTTTCCCTTGTCTTTGCAGCAACAGATAAGGTAGCTCTGTTAATAGGAAATATGAGCTACTGGAATCACCAACTCAAGGCTCCAATGGTTGATGTCTATGAATTGACCAATTTGCTAAGACAGCTGGATTTCAATGTTGTTTCTTTGCTGGATCTTACTGAGTCTGAGATGCGAAATGCAGTGGATGAATTTTTACTTCTCCTGGACAAAGGAGTATATGGTAAGAACATGCAACATCCCTTCTGAAGTAGGTCAGTTTTATGATGCATCAAGTACACAAACATCTGGTATTTACCTCTGCCAGCTCACCATATGCAATAGCAAAGCAAACTTCATGGTAAATGGCATGTATGTAGAATGGGAAAAGTGAAGAACGCACACCAGCATGCCTTTTGACTTTGGTTAAAATGTTATTCTTTCTTTATTCTTAGAACAAATAAAATGTTTGAACTTTTTTCTTTATGTTTTCTGCCTAAAACTGCAGTGCACTTTCTTGTTTGGTAGTACTGATATGTTTTGTCTGCTAAAACCTGCTGCATCTGTATAGTATATTTGACAACATGCTCTGCAGAAGATGCACATTTGTACTAGAAGTCATTAGTCTTTGAAGCAAGAGCAAGAATAATCTGTTCTGTTACCTGTATTAGTGTATTCTGGAAATGAGCTGGTAGTTGAGAACTGTGTAACTGCAGTATACAAGACTACCTGTAGTCTTGGGCAGCAGTCCTTGGTGCCTTTAGGAGACCATTTAAACATCTTCTTTGTAAACTTTTATTGTGTTCTCCTCCCTTCTCTGTGCCTGCAAATGAATGATTTGATTCACACTAGCCAGTCCCTTGGCTTACTTAGACTGTTAGGTTGCACTTCTGTTGGGGAGGTGGGGAACAGCCTTAAGCACAGCATGAATGTTATGGGCTTGCCTTCTGTTTATCCCCTGTCTTTCTACTGGATGTCTGCAGAGTGCTTTTTCCTTCTGGATTTCCATCCTTCTGGTGCTCTTTGGGAGGGGCTGCTCTGTTCTCTTAGTCCTCACTTGCCAGCTCTGTAAAGAACAGAGGAAGAGGAGTGCTTTCCTTTGCCTTGACAGTGAGCTGCACTCTGATACCAGGTGTGTTGCGGGGGGAGGAGAGTGGGACATCTTTTTTTCCCTCTTTTTTGCCAGGTTTTCAGGTTCAGTAGAAATTCTTATTTTGAATTGCTGCTTCCTTTCAGTTATTGTGATACTGGCCTGGCAAGCACAGAGTTTTTCATAATGTTCTTGACAGGGAATGAGAGCGAGTTGTGCAAACCTGGATTTCCACTTCAAAAAGAAAATTGAAAATAAGTTTATGTGAAATGAAAATGTAGTTCTCTTATGTCTGTGCACTTTAAAGAACTAAAATAAAACTGAGGGGAATTCACATTATCCTTTGCAGAATATACCTTGCTTAAGGAAAGGCATTAGCTGAGAAATTAATGAGCTGTGGACTTAAGGTTTTGACTGGCTACAGTCGTCAATAATAAAGAACTTTTCACTGAGTTGAATACTAAGATTCCTCTTCAGGCAGAACTACAACTATTGTTTCTGAGTTCTGTGGAAGGTCTGAATTTATAGTAAAAATTTACTCTTCCCGTGTGTCTTTGCACATTAGATGGAAAGCTTAATAGGGGTTATGCTGCTTAAGCAGGCAGCAACCCTTATCTATTTTTTTTTTTGTTAGTCTTCAGACTTAAAAATAACACCCCACAAAATTCCAAGACTCCCACCTCTAAATTGCAGCATCGCTTTCATAATTGTACTGCAGCATCTTATCAGTATTGGTTTAAGTTATAGGAAGACAAATTAAGCAAAGTATGCGTACTAAAAGATATGTGGTTAACACGTTTTTCTTTTTGTAATTTGAGTCACATCCATTTATAAGATACCTATAATAGAATATTAATAAAAATTTTAAGCTTTCCTCCACATGCGCAGGAGGTGCCTTCTGCTTGGATAATGACTAACCAATTGGGTCTGGTATGCATTGCTACTACTGATATGCATTGATTCTTAGATGGTTACTCATATATTGGGATACCTTGTCTTGCATAAACTTGATTTTGAGGGACAAACACAAGACAGAACTGGTGGTGTGCTAGCTGAGGGAGGGCATAGTGGAATTGATGCACAGAACAAAAACCTTCATGTCTTTCATGGAAAAGGCCTAGAATGACCTGGTTTGGAGTGTAAGAAACAGTTGTTCTGCTGTGGGTTTTGAGGAGTTTGCTACCGACTGCCACTGTTTTTGTCATTTTTCTAAAAGCTAAGGTAGTGTAAATAGCTCCAGAAATTCTTTAGAATGGAGACCAAAAAGTTCTGCCGGTTATCCTACTTAAATTGCAGAACTCCTATAGTAATGCCCACCCAAGAAAACATTATTTGATTCTTTTTTTGGAACACAAGGTCAGGTTATTTCTTAGTATGACTTTTTGAATGGTGTGTTACCTGATGCTCTGTCTGTGCAGAACTGGCTGATCTGATATTTGCGTATTAATATCAGAGCCAAAACTTGTATGGCATGAAAACTAAGTATGGCAGTAAAGTTTAGTAGACTTTCTGATAGCAGTTTTCTTCTGTTGTTCCCTGGGAAATAATGTGCTTATACATTTGAGAGAGCTTTTAGATTCTTGTACCTTCTCAATTTTTTTCTGTAATTGTTGACATGAATTTAGAAAATACAGTACTGAAAAGCTATAAAGAGTTTCTCACCACAGCACCATATGAAAGCTTTTATAAGGCTTATTTTTGCAGGTGTGTTTTTCCAGCAAGTTGATATTTCAGAAAGGTAAGCAGAGTATTCTTTCAGTGTTTGGCAATAACTACTTCAATTTAAATGGTCACTTGTTCTTTCTGGATAGTGGCTATTAATGTCTTAAAGCATATAAAACATGCTGTCAGTGCACAAATAGATAATGATTTATTGCATTTTTAGTAGGCATAGCTCCAAATAGAAGACACACAGTGGCTACTTCTGTTTTAGTCCTTGTTACACATATTCATGGTGCCTAATATGACATTGTGTAATTCTTGCTTGTGACCAGGAAAATGGCATTTGAGATAGCATTCTTTAAGAGCAGAAGCAGTAAATGCAGTGATGATGGTCTCCTCTGATACCTTAGTTTATATTATTCTAGATGTAAGATGTAATTAATATTGTATTCCACAAAAGGTAAAAGCATAGACCCATATGTTTTAAAGGCTAGAAAGTTAGGCTGCTTTCTTTTTTTACAAAAAAAAAAGGGGGGGGGGCAGGGCGGGCAGATATTGCTTAAATGCTGACATCTACGAGGAACTTGAGCTTACTTGAAATTGTTGTGTCACAGTGTCTAATGAGGCACTCCATGTTTACTCTGCTTACTCTGGGTATGCAGAGATTTATTTCTGGTCTTGAGCTCAACATGTTAACTGTTGCAGGTACTCATCAAATAAGCATAGCATAGTCATCTGCCAAGGATATAAAAGAAATGTGGTTGTTATTTCTGAGACATTTCTATTCATTGAGGAAATACTCTGATAAATCATGCTTTACATTAAAGAAACATTTCATTACATTAAAGAAACACTCAGTCCAGTTACTTATCTAACATACACTCAGATGTATATAATTTCAAATATGACCTTGATTTAGGTCCAGATCCAAACTCTGTGGAAATCAAATATAAGCGTTTCCTTTTAACTTAGGACCTGACATGGAGTCAGCAACTGGGCACTTCATTTTTAACTCTCTTGAAACTACCTAGTCTCAGGTAACCATTGGAATCTTATAAATAGCCCAATATCTTATAAATAGCCCCATAGTATCTTTATTTGTTTAGGTTTTTAATCATACACTTTCAGTTCTGTGCCCTTTAGAAATCTGACTTTTAACTGAATAAAGCTGTTGCCATTTTCCAAGACTCTAGCAGATGAATAACCGTTAGGCTCTTTAAGTGAAACCTTGTACCCTGGAGTTTACCTTGTATGCACTTGCTGGCTGCTTATCTTGACTATGCATGTTTCCCATAAAAAGAAATTGAGCGCTGTTGATTGAATGGAGCAGTTTGCAAGGTCTTGGCATAGTTGTTAATGACTTGAGAGCTTACAAGTAAGAGAACCAAAGGATTAATTTGAAGTGCTATATTCCTTTACAAAAAGTACAGGGCTGTGTGAGAGAAGTGTTTTCATTCGTTGTAGCTATCTGTAATGAAAAGATAAAAACATCTAGCATACCTACCTACTCAACCTGATTTAAATGTAGATCTTTTTAGTATGTTAGGATGAGCCTTATTTTATTTTTTCTGAATATTCAAGTTTTCTAGTGACATAAATTTCACAGCTATTTTTAGTAAGAGTAATGACATAAGACCATATCTCTAGCATAAATCATCATATCTCTGTTGAATTTTATTCAGCTGCAGCACTATAAAATATTTGAATATCTGATCAATAGACTACTTTGTACAGATAAATAAAATTTCTTTTTAGAAGATGGAACTTGCCATAGATATGCAAAATTAGTACTGGGAGCAGACAATAGGAAAATTGCATTTAATCATACAAGCATCTCATAACTGCATTTTACAGCAGTGGAGGTTATTAATGCTAAAATCATCTAATCTTAGGGCAAATTGATTTTAATATTTGACATTTTTAGTCATATAAGTAAAATCTAAGCCCTAGGTTACAGTTCCCTTTTTCAGGGTTAAGAAAAGCTTTTTAAAATTTCATTATATGTTTTCTTTATACAAAACATTGCATGTTTTATTGAGGATTTTAAATCTTAAAATACTGTAGGCCATTGTGTATTGACACCTGAAGGAGGTGATTATAGGATAATCTTTTGTATATAGGTAAGCGTGCAAAGTATTTGTTTGTTTAATAGACCCTCAAGAGTCATAAGACTGTAACTGTAAAGAGATGTAGATACAATCAACTAAAAATCAGTTGTTGGTAGTTTAGTAATGGGAATGTGCTCTGGAATCCTACCAAACATGCTCATGGAATAATCTTCCCTCCCCCCAAATTTAAAAATCTTTCTTATCCCTCTTTACCCTCTCTATATATAATATATAAAAGACATATATTATGTCTTTTATAAAAAAGACAAAAACAACTGTAGGAAGTGACGGTACAGAGGAAACAGCAAAACTAAAAACTTGCAAAATGCTCTCATAGTGCAAGCAAGGTTTTTCTCTTGATTTTTTTCTACTTGAAGTACTTTTAAGAACTACCAGTGCTTAATGGTAAGTAGAAAAACCCCAAAACTTAAGGGAGAATAATTTTAAAGATGACAGCATCTCTCATCTAAAAAAAAAAAAATAATCCATCTATACTGTTCAGCGTAATTTTTTTTTTCCATCTAGAAAATCTCCACTGACTTGCTGCTGCTCAAAGCTTTGCAATTGCACATGTGGAGAATATGTTTTACAGTCGGCACATTTCCTTGTTCATGTCTCTGAGTTATATATCATACATAAAAGATTATTTCTGTTACAGGTCGTAATTCTACTTAAAGCATTTAAAGAGTATTTAACTTTGTGTTTGATGCCAGTATGCATGAGTGATTTTTTAAATATTTTTTTTTCAAAATGTGTGGTGTCTGTGTATTGTGAAGTTGATGTTAACGTGATTCCCCCACTGTCTCTCCTTTCTTCCTGTATTAACAAAGACATATTGATACCAAAAAAACCCATAACTGCTTGGAGTAGCTTGAATGATCTTAATCTCCCACAGACACATAGTGTAGACGTAGTGCATTAAGTTTTTGACTGTGCTATAATTTATAGAAATGTACTCTTGAATTGTGTTTTCAGTCATGTGTATTTTGAACTCTCAGGTTTGTTATATTATGCTGGCCATGGCTACGAAAACTATGGAAACAGTTTTATGGTTCCTATTGATGCTCCAAATCCCTACCGATCTGCCAACTGTCTGTGCGTGCAGAACATCCTCAAACTAATGCAGGAAAAAGAGACTGGACTTAATATATTCCTACTGGATATGTGTCGGAAAAGGTATAATCTCATAATTCATGAATAGTGCAAACTGACATTAAATGTTTGAGGAATTATTTTGCTTCATGATAGAAGGAAAGGTATGACTGTAGTTTTGAGAACCAACTGTGAAGTTCAGTTCATTCACTGCAGCAACAGATTGAAACTGAGTGTATCTTAAAAATGAACAAATAAAACTGAACAGCCACTTTGAGAGATTAGCAAGAGATCTTGAGAGAAAGCTGGACTTCGCACTGAGGAGAAGACTTTAGGCTGAGAATTCACTGTACTTGAAAGTTCATGGTTCTGAGAATTCACAGCCTGTACCCGAGTACTTTTAAAGTTAATAGGATTCATTCATAGATTTGTTTTGCCTTTGGCCTTGGATGGGAATGTGAAGCTGGCGACTAGACTTTCTGTTTCAATGGATAGATACTTGCCTCTTGATTTGAATGACATTTATTTCTTCTTCTTTTGTTTAAAAGTTATAGTTAAAGTTAAAAGTTTAAAAGTTATGAAGTGTCACTCTTAGATAAAAATAAAATTAGGCATCTTAAAAAAGGAAAATGACCTTTCCCCCTTGCATCATTTATTATCTTCATCATTACAGGAAGGAGACTCCATGATGAAAGGCATGTTAATTTGGCAGAAGGGCTCAAGTGAAGTGCTTATTTTAGAACTCTTCAAAGACATGGATTTTGCAGACTGCTTTTATGCTGGGAATGTTGTATCTTTATTTAGAGCTAAAAATCAACTGGTTTATTGGATTTTTCTAAACAAACTACTGCTTTCCTTCCATGTTAAGAGACTACTATATCCAATTAAAGTTGCACTTGAAATCAACTCTTCAGTCAGCACGTCTGAAATTTGGTCACTAAGGAATCTTTCATAATAGAAAATTGCTAGTGCTTTAATGTTTGTAGAGCCTCTAAACTTCACTGCTAATAAAATGCCAGTGACCCAGTTCAGTTTACAATCTGCTGTCCACATAGAAAGTACAGCTACATAAGCCTCATGTTAACTACACAGACACCATGGCGGGGGAGGGGAGGGCGGCGGAATTCATACAGTTTTTGTTATAACCTCAAATGGCTAGTTATCAGAAATCATTTTTTAAGAAATTGTAACCAAACTCTATATTGGTTAATACAGCCTGCCCTCAGCTGGGTAACATGTGACACTTGACTATGTCTACATTGCCTTCATGAAGACTGATGATGATGCTGATTTTTGTCTTTCAGCAGTCAGGATTCATTCCACAATTGCAGGAGAGAATAAAATTGCTGTTTCAATATTTTGAACAACTCTAGAGTTTGTTACCATTGTTAGTTCTCACATTATTGTTTTTCTTTTATGTGTTTCCATTTATTGTAGAAATGAATATGATGACACAATTCTTATCTTAGATGCTCTGAAGGTTACGGCCAACATCGTTTTTGGATATGCAACGTAAGGAAATTTTTCTCCTGCTGTGCTACAGGAATTTTGAAGCCAGAATTGAGCACTGAGATTGTATAGCTAATTTTTTACAGGCAAAATACTAACTGTGGTGTTAAAGGACCAGTACTTCATATCTGTATCTGTGTCCTCACACTATCTTTTTTGCTTCTTTCTTTGAATCATTCCACAGTCTGACTGTGGAAATGCGTATGTAGTGATTCCCAGTATTTAATGTTCCTATTCATATGTGGGGTAATGGCAGATAGAGAACTGCATTCAGCAAACCAGAAACTGCTGGACAGTGTTCCTGATCTTTTCCTAATGGTTACTTGTAGGAGTGCTCTACTCATCAAAGTATTATTTATTAGAGATGAAAAAAACCAGAGAAGTAAAAAGCAAATTTTACCCTCAGACCATAGTGTTCGATTTATTTTTTTTTTTATGTTTATGCTGATGGGGAAGGGGGAGTTATGTCCTGTGTGTTTCTAATGGTACTTACTGCACTGTGAACTTGTACAGAAGGTCAAGTACTGTGGAGCAGTTTATGAGCTATAACCTACATGCTGTACCCTCTTTGGTCATGTGTTAATGCAAGTTAAATTTATAGAAAAAAATAGAAATGTAAGTAAAAGAGTTATGGGAGAAGTAGCATATAGATTGGTCCCTGTGTTTCTTATTCTTGGTGTAAAGAATAAAGTTACGGCTGCAATTTAAACTATTTGAAGAGACTACTTAAGCAGAAAGCTAAATAACCTCTATCAATTTTCAAGTCAAATGTAAAAGCTGTTGAACAAAAGTAGTAGAGCTTTAATGAAGTCTTCTATAAGAAATTTGAGCTCCTCATATAAGCAGTTTGAAATCAGCTCTGGTCTGTGGCTTGACTGTAAGTGAAATCTTCCCAGGATAGGTTGCTTGCAAATGAATGTGAAAAGGCAGCTGGTGTTAGACACAACCTGGTTTTCAAATTGTAGGGTTTCTTTTCCCCATTCCCAACATAACTTTACTCCTTTTGTCCTCATGTTGATGTTAATCATACAGATGTTTCAGTGGTTTTCCCTTGTCTGATATTGGTGATCTCATAGGTGCCAAGGAGCAGAAGCTTTTGAAATTCAGCAGTTGGGGTTGGCCAATGGAATCTTCATGAAGTTCTTGAAGGACTGTTTGTTAGAAGACAAGAAGATTACTGTACTGCTTGATGAGGTTGCAGAAGATGAACTCCAGCTTACTGTGCTAACAGTCTTCACAGCTTGCATTACTAAAAAGTTCTTTGTTTAAATGTTGTTCTTCTCATGGTGAATGTGTTACGTTACTTTAAGCTCTTTCTTGTTGCATTTTGTTAAAATAGCAGCTTTTATCAAGAGGCAGGTGCTACTGGGCAGCACATTAACAAAGATTGTGATATTATAAAGGGATTTTAGCTTCTTTAATAGTGATCAATTTTATACTCTCCTTTTTAAAAAGTGAGCCTCATGTGTTCTGAGTGTCTTTCTGCATGAAGCTTTGATCTGTCCATCCACAAAAACTACTCTTCTGTCTTGTGGTGTCAGCTGCTGGTGATAGTCCAGTCGTTGCCATGTTTGTTTAAGCAATTAACTGAGTCCTCAGAAGGACCTGCTTGAACTGGTTTTTGAATAACATGTGAGCATGTTGACTAGGACACATGCAAAACCCTCAGGATTCTCTGCAGGTATCTGGCATGCTGTTTTAGCTTTAACTGAATGAATAGCTGAGCAATGAATACTTCTAACACTACAAGTTTTTATGGACATGCTGACACTGGCATAACCATAGCAACCACACAGCAATGCAGTGATGTACTTAATTCAGTTACAATTTCAGCAGCATTGAGTTTTGAAAGAAGCTGTATGCATCTTATTTTTAGATATGGGCAAATGTCACCTTACCAAAGGCAAGCAAGCTTTGGAGATCCGCAGCAGTTTGTCTGAGAAAAGGGCATTAACTGATCCCATTCAACAAACGACAGCTTCTGCAGAGTCTCTGGCCCGGAACCTACAGTGGGCTAAAGCTCATGGTATAGTACAGTCTACTTTTGGATGGTCCTGCTGGCATGATGGAAAAAATAAGAGGACATACTTCCTTAATAATCTCTAGTCTGTGGGTTGTGATACTGAATGGAAGAAATTCAAGTTTGTATTTGAATTTTCATTAGTACATTCAGGTCTTGTAAATTTTTGTGCTGGGGTTTACCTCTACATGAGATCGTAATGAACAAGGTGACATATAGAATTCACCCTGAGTAAGTGTATTTCAAACAGCTCAAACGCTGTTGGGAGACTTATATGATGTCTACCTCCTGGAATAATTTCCCAGTAGTCTGTTTGGGTCTAACAATGATGCTTTTAAGACATCGCTAATCTCATTCTAAAGCCATCACTTAAAATAGCCAGGTGAACTGTATGGTCAAGGCGCATGACAAAAAGGAGATTTCCATGTATACAAACTAAGAAAACTAATATAAGGGTGTGATTGGTTTCAGGCTTTCTAGATTTCTTTTAAGAAGGGCAGCGAGGTTTAAGATCTTTGTATCTTTTTCACCTAAACATATTGGAGTACGTTTTCAAATTTCTTAAACAGATTGGACAGAGGGCCAGGGGTGGCATTTTTAAGACAACTAGTCATGTAGGCAGAGTCTTTCACAGATGTGGATTTTTATTTGTGCAATCAAGCCCTTAATTCTTGGTTGTTAAATGATTGAAATGCAAAACAAAAATTATAAAGATATAATATTATCTTATGGTTTATTTGTTTTAAGCCATGCATAGAAGAGAATGTGTTTGGAATTTGGGAAGAGGATAACCTTTATATTTGTATAAAGATATGTCTATGATAATGTTAAATAATCCACTTCCAGTGGGAGTAGAAAAATCAGTACAAAGCATACAGACGCAGAATGATGTCATTGGCTCTCGAGTGCTTTCAGATATATTACTATGGATTGAGAGAGAACCAAAATATAGAGAAATGCTGCAGGCTAGGCTTTGGGAACGTGTTAATAGGCTTTGTGAAAGGGAAAAAATGAACCTGAAACTTGTTCTGCTGTCAGATTCAGTTCTTACAATGCTATAGCTGTGTCTCATACATATTGGATATAGACCATATTAACCTTACTGGTTGGATTACAGATATGTAAACAAGTTCTTGGGTCAGTAAGCTATACCCTAGTTAAAGTAAATGTTACCTTGCTAGTTGCAGAGATTGGAAAGAAACCGATGAAGCAGAAGTTGAGTCAGCTCTCTGGCAGTGTCTGCAGGTTACCATGTGATACTAGCAAACACTGTTGCTGCCTGATTAGCTTCTAACCTGGATTGCCTCAGTGTAAATATGTAATAGGTAGTGGGAGGGCAACAGGAAGAGGTCTATACCTTTTTAAAACTTTTGAATTTAAAAACAAAATTAAAAAAATAGAAAATATATATGCTAAGTTTGATTTAGAACTTAATGATGTGTTATTTATTTGCAGAGCTTCCAGAAAGTATGTATCTTGAATTCAAATGTGGTGTTCAGATTCAGTTGGGGTTTGCAGCCGAGTTTTCAAATGTCATGATAATCTACACACCAATACTAAAGAAGCCACCTGAAATAGTAGTTTGCAGAGCCTACGTTACAGACTTCGCACTTTTAAGTGCTTCCTATTGGTCTCAGTGATCTCCTTCCACTGAAGCTGAAAATTATCTGGTCTGTCCATGTCAGGCTGCATCTTTTGTCATAAAATAGGTCTAAATGTTGAAATCAGGTGCTTGCATATGTGTGCCTGTACAAACACACACATTTACACTTCTTTTTTTAATCATATTTTTAAATATATAAAATACATTAAAATTAATCTGGGGTCATCTCTTTCAAAGTCTCATTTGTTTTTTGTTGTCTAATATCATATATTTGTTATATTTAATTAAAGAAGTTAAATGTCAGTAGCTCCTATGTGAGCTGAGGAGACATCTGCCTTGCAGAACAAGGTTTCTTAGGCTTTAGTTTTACAGTTCTTTGCACCTGGGTGATCCTGTCCAGTTCCATTGATGTTACTCAGCTGATCACAGTGAAGTGAAGGATAAGACTAAAACAGAAAGCTCCTTGGGGCAAAAAACTGTCTTTTTTGATGTCTCTGAAAGAGGACATGGGGCAGAAAACCTTTTTAGACAGAACAAACAGGACACTTCTGATGCTTTATGAATTAAATATTTGAGTTAATGTGCATAATAAATGCAGGTATTTTTAGCTCATAGAATTAGTGGTATAGTACTGTACTTCATGGTAGAAGTTAACATGCAAAAAAGCAGCCCTGAAGCAAGCCTGACAGGAACCATTAGCAAAAGAGGGTAACCTACTCAGATGTAACCTCTGCTGCCTGTGACTAACAGTGGTTTCAGCAGCTTTTGCAAGTAATCAAAGATTGGTGTTTTATTTCCTTTTAAGAAGAAAATGCTGACTTTATAAAAAGAAATACTGCTAACTATTTTATGATCTACAAATTCTGTACCTTCAATTGAGTTCTCATTTCTTTCTTGCAACAGGACCTGGATGTGGATCCTAAAGAGGCCAATAAAGGAACTCCTGAGGAAACTGGAAGCTATTTAGTATCAAAGGACCTTCCCAAACACTGCCTCTACACTAGGCTAAGTTCACTGCAAAAACTAAGGGTTAATATATATATTATTCCTCACAAGTTTGTTCAGATAATTTACATCAATCACATTGCTTTGCAGTTCTGTTGAGATAGCTGTGTATTACTTGCATAATAATATGTTCTTTGGATGGGAAAAATGGCTAGTAGTGCAATTCAGTGACTTTAGTTTCTTAGTTGAATCAATGCATATGCGATGCTGATACCATCGTGCAAGACACTTTATATTTTTTAGGCCCATACTGAATTTCGACAAGATTATTATTTTTGTGAAGATAATCTATTGCACACTGTGGAGATGTGACCTGAAGCAGAGCTGCATCTTACAAAGTCATTCATAGGAGATGAAAATGTTACATATCATCTCCTTCCATTCCAATCTGTGCTCTTGGACATGCAGTTTCTGGAAGGTTCTCACTTCAACATACTGTGGCACTGTTAAGTTTATCTCCGTATCTGTATCACAAACATCTGTGCTGGACATTACTTCGTATCTCTTCTTCAGTGCTTTTGGCAGCAGGTATAATACAAGTGCTTCTAGAAACAGACTATCAGATGAGCAGGTATTAAGCAAGAGAGGTCCTCAGTAAACAAGTCTTCCCTAATATATGTCTTTAGCTCCTAAAAAAGATTAGTGTCTTTCTCCAGTAGACTGTGCCTCTTTAAGTGTTTCCTATATTGTTTATCTGGGGAGGAAGTGTAACTTTTCTCCACCCACCCCCTGCCCCCCTTTTCTCTTTTGCAGGAACACTTGATCTTTACTGTTTACTTGCACTATGAGTATCCAGGAATAGAAGATACAATGGATGAAAGGAAGTAAGTTAATGTTGAGAAGCCCCTTATTGCTAAATTAGGCCTTCATCATGGATTCAGAAATAATAACTATTTCCAGACCTGTTGCACGGCTAATGATTCTTTTCATGTAGACTCAAGTCCATTGACAACTAAATACTACATCCCTAGTCATCACCAAACAACTTCCTGTCCAAGCATTTACCATCCTAACCATATTTGCTCAGACAGCATCAGACAACCAGAAGCATGTTCTTGCAATAGGAGTTCAAGGATATTGGCTTCAAGACATGAAGTACAGAATTACTCAAGCCCTGTGGAAAAGAGCAATGTACCAGTAGAGACCACTGATGATACTGTTGAACTGGAATTCCTTCTGTCTGACAACCTCAGATTCTCTAAACAGCCATAGCTGTGATTTGTACAGAATAGACAAGAGTATCATCCTTGAGTAGCAAACCCTCCACACTGCTTATCCATCCTCTGGAGTTTGGGGGCTTCAGGACAAAGGGATTGAAGAGTCTAGAGGTGGTACTGGAAATGAGGTTGTGATGAAAATTTTCAGATCCAAAGAGACAGAACTGGACTGACAGATTTAGGAACAAAAAAGGCATGATTGGTTGGTTTTTTCCTCCTACCATTTGACATTTGAAATGGGAAAAACCTGAACTCTGATCAGAGTGTTCTGTTCCACTCTCTGGCAGTCAAGCAGCTAACACATGGAAGTAGTCATGCATTTCTGGGAGGAAGCTGCCTATCTCCATTAGGGCGTGAATGCATGAAAGCCTGGCTGTGGTGTCAGAGCTTCTCTTGAAATAGTAAAGCCTTGGATCTTCCCAGCTACTTCTCTAGTACCTATGGGAGTTGCAAGATTTCCTGTAAATGCATTTTTCATACATCTTCTGTTTTCAGAGAGAAATTGTTCATCCTATACAAAACCAAGATAAACATGCATAGCTGTCAGAGGAAAAAATGTTGACAGAATTAAGCAAGAAGATGAATTTCCACGTCCTCTATGATTTAACATGATTTTAAAAAAATCCATTAGCCCCATATCTTTCTCTTTTCCATCTTTCAGTTTCAGTTGTTCAATATCCAGGGATTTCTTTTTACATACTACATTAAAATAAGGTTTTATGTGTTTATATATATATTGTAACAGCCTCCTATTGAGTACGTAAGATGGCACATAATGTAAATTAACTGAGCAGAGAGGGAGCTTTTACAGAAGTGAAGACGCCATGGTTTAATATTCCAGTGCTTCTTCAAGCTTCACTTTCTTTCCCTCCTCATGTATGCATTGGGATCAGTCACTGATATTCCAGTCCCTTGGATGTAGCTAATTATCAGCTTTGACTGCATTCTCTCTCATGGTCAGATGTTCAGTGTCTGGCATCAACTGACAGATGGATGAAGAGCTGTGCAAGGAAAACAAAACCTGAACTGAGCTAGTAAACTAATGTTATCCATTTTTTGGTTTTTTTGTTTTGTTTTTTTTAAGAGAACTACAAATCATCAAGAGGGAGTGTGGATAACTGGCTAGCTGAAAAGGGTCACATAGACATAGTCCAGCTGGCTGGACAAAAATGCACATCGCTCTCAGCTTATCTGAAGTAAAGCAAAATACACTGTCTTTGGCTGTCCTTGTTACTAATAACAGGAAGATCGCGGTGGGAAAAGAATGTTGCAGGTGGGAACAGAAAACTACAGAAGAGAAACTAGGGGCGGGCTTGGTATTTAGGCAACTAACCAATAATGAGCTTAACTTTTGTAATATGTATGAGCTAATTATAAGAAGGCATAAAAGGTGACTGTAAGGGACAATAAACGAAGTCTGCTGATCACTCATATTGAGTGACTGTGTCTTCCCTCCGTCGCGACAAGGGAGCAATTCAGAGATTCATACTGTGGTGGATTGTTCTTACTATGATAATCTTTCTCTTACGTAACACACAAGATTTTTACTGATCTGATTTCTGGAAAGGTAGTTTTTTCATGTTCTGGAAGAACACTAAATGGATGTGTGAGGAAAAAATGCCTGTTCATAGCAAGCAAAGTATTGTATAGTTAGTCATGCAGTAAGGCATGCTGAAGGCTAAAAATGAATGAGCAAGATGAGTGAAAATTTGAGGGTTCTTCAGGCTGAAATGTAGGGATGTTTTTTCCTGGACAACAGACATTGCTTTTCTGAGGTGATTTTAAGAAACAAAAACCCCCTACTGAGTTGTTTTTCAGGCCAAATTAATTCATATTCATGCAAATAGAAGTGCCAGAAGTCTACCATAAAACTGTGAAAATCCAAAGTAAAGCTTCCAGCACACGCAAACTTATAAAAGATAATGCAACTTTAAATGCAGTGTGCCAAAGGTGAGGGATGTTTGCCTCATGTCACAAACTGACACTTCTTATATAGCCCTACATGTGTATGTTTGCTTTGGAGCTCAAAAGTGATGTTCGCCTCTCCACAGACTAGATGCCAGAAGTAAGCTGGTCTTCTAGGTCCTTTAGCCTCTGAACCCCAGAATCTTGCTATTGGAGGTAGAGGCATAGGCACCTTCAGAAGACAGCTGATCCTCTACTGAAAGGCAAACAGCTACTTTCATATGGTGCTTTATTGCTTCATTGAACAAAGGGAATAGATAGACCTAGCTTGGGCTAACTACCAAGCTTTTTACATGATGTAAAATTTATTGATCTTGTGTTTGGGAAAGGGCAGTTTTGCTCACCAAACTGTTTTGCATATTCAGGTTGAATAGTTTGCTCAAAAAAGACACATCAGGGTTTTTTTTTTTTATGTTTGATTTTGGTTAAAAATGCTGAAGAATCTGTGACTTGCCTATGCGTATCTGCAGATGAGTGTGAGAACGCTGATGTTTTATTAGGTCTTTAAATGTCTTGATGCTTTGAAAGCATGAAAATACTGGGGTGTGAGGTAATGAAAATTCAAGGGAGTTTTCAGATAAGAGTAGTAGCCTCTCCTGCCCTGGTAATATTGATAAGCAGTATTGCTTTAAGATCCCCATCATTAAATACATTTTTATTTTAGCAAAATTATCATAATCTTTTCATGAAGTAGGTAGCAAAAAAAAATAATAAAATAACTGAATCTCATTGTGGTGGATAGACCAGTTTAAAACTTCAGCTGAGAGTGCTGCCTTCTGGTGGGGTCTGGTAGTCTTATAGCATGTTGACTGGACACAGAAGGAGGTGCTGTATGTGGTCATAACAGGTTTCAGATGGGAATTTTAACACATCATTAACTAGATCTGTTGATCTTCACATACATCTGTGCTGAAAGATGGATATATGTACATGAGTATTAATGTAGTTATTTCCAGAATGACAGCCATGCTCAAAGTAATCTGGAAATGAGCTTGAGTTTCTGATTTTCTCCTTTCTTTTGGAGGGTATTGAATAGTGAAATATTGATGAATGAGATCTACTTGTGCATTAAGTATCCCGTGCATTTGACTTATAAATCAAAAATTATAGCTTAAGACATGGTCTAGTACTGTAATATTTAGCTAATACTTTGTTGCAGTTTCCTGACTTGTATAAAAGCTTATTCAAAGCTTATTCTTTTTCTTACTGCATAATAAATTGTCCACAAAGCAATATAGCTGTGCATATGTAGTTGCTATACTTTCCTACTCCTCCCAGTTTTAAAAAGACCACAACTTGATTAAAACAATATATATAATAGAATAATTTTCTTAACAAAAAAAAAGGGGAAATCTGAATCATAAGCTTCAGCTCAAGTTAAACATATCTGCACCCTGGGCCTATACAGCTTTCTAACTACGCACTTCAAAGATTTTTATTTACTTTTTTTTCCCCACAAGTTTCACTTCACTGCTGGCTAAACCTAAGTGATCCTTCTCCATTGTCTCACAAAGATACTCAAACAAGTTTCAGTAACATCTTGTCAGTTTCCTTAGGAAATGTGGTTAGAGAAAGAATCCCATTATTTTATTAAACCTTAAAAGATGTCCAGAGAAAGGTAGGGGAACTTGCTAACTGTATTTGCTTGTCTATTTGTAAGTGCACTCCTTCGCGGCACAGGAAGGGCTTCCAGGAGCAGCAGTGCTGATGTGTGAATAGCTGTCTCCCAACGTAATTTTAAATTAGCTGTTAGCAGTCAGCTGGTGCAAGTATAGCAGAATAGCTGGTCAGCTCTTAGTGGATTTGGTGCTACTAGAAAGCTCTAACGTACACTGATTAATTCTCAAGTCTAGTATGTTGTTGGATGGTAGTCTTTGTCAGCCTAGGTAGGAACTGATTAAACTTTGTGGATCTGTACCTAAGATGCTTGAAATGTAACTGTATACGAACATGGTAAAGAGAACATCACAAGAACGGTAGAGATTGGAGAGGGACTTCTTCAGAACATCTGACAAAACTACCTGTGGCAGTAGGGTATGTGGAGGAGTATTGTTCTGAGCTCTCCTTAAAAAGGGAATGGTGATGGAAAGGCACTTTCATATTGCATTGCTGCCTTCAGGAACCGCTTTAACTGTTTTATTCATTGGTGTTAAGTGGAAATATTCTGGTTCTTAAGGGCAAGCTGCAAGAAGCATCCATTTCTTTTGGCCCATATCCAGTAAAGCACTTTACAAGATCAGCATGCATAAATTAAACCAGCATTTAAATTCCAGTGAAATCAGTGGAATTAAAATACATGAATAAACCTAGGCATTTGTTAAAGCTCTCTTTGGCTTGAGATGTTCTTTTTGAACCAAAGCCTTGGGTTTGTTTTTTTCCTGAGGTGCAATTGTTTGGGGATAATACTTACTTTTTGCTTGAAGTATCTGCTAGGCTAAGTTACTTTGCTGTCTGCTTTATCCACAGCTGTAGGTTTTTGTATAGCTTAGGGTTTTGTTACTTGGTTTTGGATGTTGAATAGGCTTGGAAGAAAGGTTTTGAGGTAATCCAAATAACCTTAGGCGTCTCTGGTAAAGGAAGAGTTCTTGTGCTTCCAAAAGGCCAATACACTTCCATTTTCCCTCCCCACACTGCATTAAGGTGGGGTAATTTAAATGCAAGAAGATATTGTTAATGCAATGTTAGATTTCTGAGAGTGATCCCATTTTTAGCAAGTAATAGGAATAGAGGAGCATGAGAGGCTTATAACAAAAGAGGTCTCCAAAATTAATGGCTTGGAATTCTTTTGGTTTGGCATTTTGAATTTTGTATCCTTGGCCTTGCTAACTATGCTGGCCGTGCCTTTCTGTGATCTATAGAAGACAGTGCTGGGACTTACCATGGCACCAACTGCCACTGGCTTTTGGTGAGCATCCTTTTGTGTATTTCTGTGTTGTGGCAAACCACCAAAGGAGATCTATACTATTATAAGCAGTAAGATATTCGTATAGTCCTGTATGAGCATCCTTCTCTGCCACTCCACTTTGTTCTCTGTCTTCTCCACTTTGTATGAGTTCTGTAAGGCAGAAGATTTCTCTCTTGAGGTGTTTCTGGAATAGCACTCTAAAATCATGATGCTGTTGGTAGGTTTGGTAGGAAGGATTTTACAGTCCTGCATAACTCTGTCCTAGTGTGCTGTTAACCATTTGTCACGCTGTGAGAACGTCAGAACAGTTACATCATGAAGGTATCAAACAGCTAGAATATTGGTTTGGAACTCAAGTTTACCCTAGCTAGAAGTATTAAGCCACGTAATTCTCTGACCTGATTTTTGGTACAGCTGAGTTTTGAATCTTTCTTGCAGTAGAGATGATCAGCTGGATTGCACTATTTAACACCAGAGGTCACAGAAACCAGTGAACTTCATACCTAACATTAAGATTGTGGGAAGACGATAGCCAGATACCATGGGTAAAAGTTTATGCTCAGTCTAGTTCATGTAGTGCGTTGACCTAATGAAGTTTTTCAAGTTTTCCTTGCCCAGCATGAAGCATGGCTATTTCTCTCAAAGTGCAATTATTTGATTGAACAGCAGGAGGTATTTGAATAGTGCCACCTTTTGACTTGCTCAAGCAATCTCCTCTTGCAATCCAGTCATAGCACTGTTCATACTGCATCGAAGAAATACCTTCCAGAGAAATGGTAGGGTTGAATTTACTTTCTGTATCTATATAAAGCTCTGCAAGCTACCTCCTCAGTAAAATCCCCTTTTATCTTGAGAGTCCTTAAACTGTCTCTTTGGCTACAGAAGACCATCTGCACTGTGTTAACACTTCACTAAGATTGCAAGGCTGGTTTTGCTGTCATTCTAGTTACTGTTTTTTCTTAATGCATCAACTACTTTCCCTCATACTGTCAACTAATTAATAGCTTTGGCAGCTCTCACATATGTTAAGCTTCAGGGCTACGTTCACCTTGATATATTTTCCTGACTGCTGTAAGTATAATGCATTTCTGTATTACTCCTTCCTTGCACAGAATTTTAATTCGACCGTAGTAAGATCTCCGTGCTTTTTGGAGTGTGGCATTTTGAGATCCAGGGTGTTTGCTGTGAATTGGAGATGGGTTTAGGGTATCAGGTGTGGGAGGAGGGGTTGGGAATTTGGTTTGAAAGTTTGGCCATCCTTTTAGTTTAGTAATTGCAATAGTCTAGAAATGGAGTAAAACCACCTCTGTGTTGTGGAAATTAAACAGTTACTTAATTTCTAAGGTACTACTGCTGCAATTTAGCCATACCAGGCTTATTTTAAGAGCTAATAAGAAAAAATGCTGTCTCTCATCCTTGTTGCCACACACTGTTAGCATGGGACCAGGATCCATGTGGGTGAGTGTTACCACAGCGACCAGCCTCCACACCTGCATCTGCAGTGGATGCCAGAGGAAGTGACTAGGACATCCCCATCCGTTCTTTAGACAGAATCAGTCATTTGATAGCACCCTGCTTCCATTTTTCAAAGTCAATCGAAATTAGTATGAAAAGTCTTCAACCTGTTATGCAAATGACTGTACTACGCTTAAGATCAGACAGCTCTCAAATGTTTCCTGGGCGCTCTTATGTCTTTACATGGCAGTTAGGATTTATTTCACCTCTCTAGAGTGAGGCAGCTCTACTTTATGATATCCTGTAAAAGGGTGTACTTTGGGTGTGCATGGTAGGACAGCACAAGTTACCCTGTGGGGGCAGGTGCCTCTCCTATTGATTACCATCAAGCAGCCTAGAGACCTAGAGTAGCTTATCTGTCTGCCCTCTGCAGAGCTGAACCTGCTCAGATTAATTTCTCTCTGAATGTGGTGGTTTTCAGTGCTGTAGGTATTTAAAGTGGTCCTGGGATTCTTCTCTATTCACATCTTGTCTTCTTTATGTCTGCCAGCTTTTCTCCTTTCTTTTCCCTTCTGTTGAATGCCAGTAGTACCCATGATACTTGCCTCACAGGACCAAGTGAGGATTGGTCCAGAAATTCCTAAGAACTGCTTTAGAGGTTGTCAGAATGTACCAAATTTGATATTTTTTTTCTTGTAAGAAGCATTACAGTCTTTCAAGGAAGTACAGAGTAGCTATAAAACAGTGATTTGCAGATTCTCAGAGATCTGTAGGTTTTGCTTTATGCCTGCCTTAGTGATACGCAGAAGACTGCTGCGGACTCTTGTTTCAATGTTGTAGCTGCAAAGAAAATATTTTATTTGAAACATCTATTAGATTATCAGCTCTGCTTTTACTGGAAATAATGGGTTCATTTTAATCAGAAAATAGCTGTTTCATGCCAAGCCACTTACCTGTCCTGGCAGGTAGAGAACTGCAGCCATTTGCACACTATGCTGTAATCACAGAAATTATTTGCTGGTTAAAGGTGGAGTGGGTTTTGCAGCACATAAATCAGAGATGGGGCTTGTTACACATTACAGTGGGAGACTCCCTGCTAATTTGTCATACTATCTTCACTGGCATGATCCTGGTTATAATAGGGCAGCCCCGTCATGTTAAAACACACTTTCCCCTGATGAGATATATTGGGAGCAAACCATTTCCTAGCTGCGCACAATATATTTTGTGTGGCTCTTCTTTTTTGAGGGGTGTTTCTTGTTCCTGTGGGGTCAGATGAGACAACTGTAAGCCCAATGGAGGTAGTTTATAAATGTCAGTGAAACCCACATTAAAATACTTTGTACTTTATGAAGTATAGAAAGAGAAAAAACCTGTGTTGCTGTAGCCCTTCAGAAGCAATGGCAACACCCAGCTGGCATAAAACTGGGGATGAGCTCAGACCTGTGCAGGCTGCAATTCCTCTGGAAACTGCTCTAACCTTAGCCTGAGATCAGCCCCTCCTGGGCTTTTCCTAGGGCAGCCTTCAGAGTGATGGAAAAACAGGTACTTAACACTTTCCCACTAGAAATGCTGACTTTGGAGGCACAAAAATTGCAAGTGCTAGAGCTCACCTGCTTGCTGGGAGCCAGATTTTGTTAAACACAGCAGGAGAAAAATGCTGGCAGAATTGCATGATTAGCAGAGGGACATAAGTGAAATAAATACTTGAGTGCACAGAGCTAATTAAGTCATGAACTTTTTTACCTGGTGAGCCAAAGTGATAAAATAAATCTCCTGGTACCAACTAAAGCCGTAAATTCTAAGGATGCTTTGGGAGGAGCACTGTATATTGTTAATAAGTTAAATTTAAAATTATGGAAATATTTTTGCATTATAACTCTTAGTTACTGCATACCATGCTTCTTTAAAAGTATGAAGTTTATGTGCACATACATGTATGATTTTCACTGTTTTAAATGGGTCTTAACAGTACTATATTTTCCCTGAATGGAAGCATAGAAAATGTAATATGAGATGTAGAGTATTAGAAGGGTACTGCGAACAACCACCGAACTCTCATCATCCTTTCCATCATGGTCTGTTTTTTTAATTTACAGAATTCACATCTGTGCACCTAAGTTTGTTTCTGCTGCCAAAGCATTCATTGATTTAGCAAGCACCAGCACTGTTCCATTTGAGAAGCCCCAGGACACCTTTAGGTGATCTGTTTATCCACTGAGTTTCCAAGTTCTTTTTGACATTCTTTCTCCAGCTGTAACTCTTGAGTCTAGCACACTGGGCTCACGTTGCAGGGACTACATTCAAATTCCTGCTTGAGAGTTTGTATGTCATCTTCTGTTTCTGGTGGATGCATGAATATTTGGCAGTGCAACCACTTCTTCTAAGGCTGAGCTGGAGACAGTTTTCTGCAGTTAGTGAATAGTTACAAAATACCCTAGTCTGTCTGGTGTTTTAAACTCTGCCATTTAATTTCACAATAAATGGCACTTAGAACACTCCTTTTTCCACAAGACTTGTCTGCATAGGCTTTAGCTGAAGAAGTTTTTTGGCTTATGGTCTTCCTGCATAAAAGAAACACTTGACTAAAGTAGTTATATTCACTACACTTCAGATCATGGATGGATGGAAGAGGTCGCAATTCATCTGCACCTTATTCTCTAGCATCTTCTTTCAGATGTAGTGCTACTTTACATAAAGATAATAGATAAACAGATGTCCATTGCTTTTGATTTGGCCACATTCGGCTCACATCTTCAGCACCAAATAATCTACAATAAATTAAACTCTGAAATTTTTGTGGATCTGTAATTTTTCATTCACTGATGGTCCTCCAAATTTGGCCTCTAGCTTTGGACTGATATTTCTATGTGGAATTTCTTGGGGTTTTGGCTTCCATTCAACTTTACAACTGTTTGTGAGGTCATTCATTCTCTGGGATGCAAAAAAATATTTCTAGAGTGCACATTCTATTTAGCATGTAGCAGTTTTTATTTTAGTTCTCATGTGAGAAAGTTACTACTACTAAAACACTCCCTGAAGCAGCACCAATAAATTGGTCAGATTCAGACTGTATTACTGAGGTTGACACCAGTTACTTTGCTATTTATGAATTTATTTATGATGAAGACAAGAGCTAGTAAAAAAAAAACATTTAGCAAGAAACTTTTCTATCAAACAGACATTTCTGCCTACATCTGTGTTCTGCCAAAAAACATATTGCTTGTGATGAAAAATTGTCATTATCTTCAACCCAAAAGCAAATATCTGTAAAGGGAGAGAATAGTTCAGGTTGAACAAAGAAGTCTGAGTCCAGTTCTCTGAGACCTTGCTGCCTGCAAGGAGGCTTGGGCAGCTAGGGCCTAAGGAGCTGCCCACTGAGGTTGTACTCGCCCAAGAGTTCATGTGCTGGATTTAGCTCTGTGCCCAGGATACCTAGGCTGTAGAAGGGTCTTGAATGAGCATTTGGCTTGCTTACTGCTATGTTAAGTAATGACACTGTGTTCTGTATCTTACATGTCCTCTCTGAAGATTTAAAGTACAAAACTGCTTTTGTTCCCATCATAGCAAGTTTTGAAGCTGCAGCACTTCACAAAAGAAAGCTCCTGGACCCTGGTCTGCACTGGTCCACAGCTCTGCTCTCTTCTTCAGCTTGCATGGCAGAGGCCAGCAAATGTTGTCTTTTTGGAGAGTTTCTCACTTCTGCATTGCCCATTCATGTTGCTTTTAGTCATTTGAAGTGACTGTTAATCCTAATTGACTGATGTCTTCAGCACAGAGCCCACAAGCAGCATTCCAGCAGCCAGGCTGAAGTAACAGCAGCAAAAAGCCTCTGCCCTCACTCCCTCAACCCTGGGCATCAGAGACCAGAAACAGTGAAAAGTGGCCAGTGTGAGACAATTAATACCACTGCAACCAGCTTGCAGAAAAATTAACCAGAACGTTTTTCCTTTTTCCTGATACACTTCTTTTAAATAAGCTTTCAAAAAGACTTGTTTTATACTGTGTCTGTGAACGTATAGTTTAATAGCCCATCATTCTTAAGAGTACATGGCATTTAAATATGCCTAAAAAATAAATGCCAAGAGATAGAGATGCCCTAAATGGTATATAAAGTAAATGCTGCTACATGTTAACTTAAAATATCACTCCATTTCACTGTGTTGCAAAATTACTCCTGCAGATTTTGATCCCTGAAACAGTCACATAATAAAATTGCCTCATAGAGCCAATTGTGAAATTATTCTGATAACATACTTGTACATCAAAAGGAAATTTCTTTCCATCTTTGCTGTTTTAAGTGTCATTGCACAGAGGTCCGTGTTCTGTCACTGTCTCTAAGAATAT